>NC_041387.1:57341063-57341517 GCF_002162155.2 Triticum dicoccoides | reverse complement strand
TCCTATTACAATAGCATGAACATCTCATACATCACATATAGATCATTCATCATTCATCACAACTTTGGCCATATCATATCACAAACCACTTGCTGCAAAAACAAGTTAGACGTCCTCTAATTGTTGTTGCAAGTTTTTTTACGTGGCTGAATTAGGGTTCTAGCAAGAACGTTTTCTTACCTACGTTAAAGCCACAACGTGATTTGTCAACTTCTATTTACCCTTCATAAGGACCCTGTTCATCGATTCCGCTCCAACTAAAGTAGGAGAGACAGACACCCGCCAGCCACCTTATGCAACTAGTGCATGTTAGTCGGTGGAACCGGTCTCACGTAAGCGTACGTGTAAGGTTGGTCCGGGCCGCTTCATCCCACAATACCGCTGAAGCAAGAAAGGACTAGTAACGGCAAGAAAGTTGACAAATCTACGCCCACAACAAATTGTGTTCTACTCG
>NC_041387.1:57314285-57340673 GCF_002162155.2 Triticum dicoccoides | reverse complement strand
TTTCCTACTCGTTTCACCAAGATCATCTAGGAGTTCATCTAGCAACGAGTGATTAGATGCATCTACATACCTTTGTAGATCGCGCACGGAAGCATTCAAAAGAACGGTGATGATGTAGTCGTACTCGACGTGATCCAAATCACCGATGACCAGCGCCGAACGGACGGCACCTCCGCGTTCAACACACGTACGGAACAGCCACGTCTCCTCCTTCTTGATCCAGCAAGGGAGGGAGGAGAGGTTGAGGGAGATGGCACCAGCAGCAGCACGACGGCGTGGTGTTGATGGAGCTGCAGTACTCTGGCAGAGCTTCGCTAAGCACTATGGAGGTGGAGGAGGTGTTGGGGAGGGAGAAGGAGGCAACCAAAGGCCAAGGCGTTCAGGTATGAAGTCCCTCCTCTCCCCCACTATATATAGGAGGGCCAAAGGGGGGGTGGCCGGCCCTAGGAGATCCAATCTCCTAGGGGGTGCGGCGGCCAAGGGGGGTTTCCCTCCCCCCCAAGGCACCTAGGAGGTGCCTTCCCCTCCTAGGACTCTTTCCCCCATAAACCCTAGGCGCATGGGCCTATGTGGGGCTGGTTCCCTTGGCCCATTAGGCCAAGGCGCACCCCCTACAGCCCATGTGGCCCCCCGGGACAGGTGGACCCACCCGGTGGACCCCCGAGACCCTTCCGGTGGTCCCGGTACAATACCGATAACCCCGAAACTTGTCCCGATGCCCGAAACAGGACTTCCCATATATAAATCTTTACCTCCGGACCATTCCGGAACTCCTCGTGACGTCCGGGATCTCATCTGGGACTCCGAACAACATTCGGGTTACTGCATATACATATCCCTACAACCCTAGCGTAACTGAACCTTAAGTTTGTAGACCCTACGGGTTCGGGAGACAAGCAGACATGACCGAGACGACTCTCCGGTCAATAACCAACAGCGGGATCTGGATACCCATGTTGGATCCCACATGCTCCATGATGATCTCATCGGATGAACCACGATGTCGAGGATTCTATCAACCCCGTACGCTATTCCCTTTGTCTATCGATATGTTACTTGCCCGAGATTCGATCGTCGGTATCCCAATACCTCGTTCAATCTCATTACCGGCAAGTCACTTTACTCGTACCGTAAAGCATGATCCCGTGACCAGACACTTGGTCACTCTGAGCTCATTATGATGATGCATTACCGAGTGGGCCCAGTGATACCTCTCCGTCATACGGAGTGACAAATCCCAATCTTGATCCATGTCACCCAACAGACACTTTCGGAGATGCCCGTAGTCTACCTTTATAGTCACCCAGTTACGTTGTGACGTTTGGCATACCCAAAGCACTCCTACGGTATCCGGGAGTTACACGATCTCATGGTCTAAGGAAAAGATACTTGACATTGGAAAACTCTAGCAAACGAACTATATGATCTTGTGCTATGTTTAGGATTGGGTCTTGTCCATCACATCATTCTCCTAATGATGTGATCTCGTTATCAATGACATCCAGTGTCCATAGTCAGGAAACCATGACTATCTGTTGATCAACGAGCTAGTCAACTAGAGGCTCACTAGGGACATGTTGATGTCTGTTATTCACACATGTATTACGATTTCCGGATAACACAATTATAGCATGAATAAAGACAATTATCATGAACAAGGAAATATAATAATAATGCTTTTATTATTGCCTCTAGGGCATATTTCCAACACTTCCTGTGCCCTGCTACACACTGGTTGAAGTGATGGTTCAATAACCTCATCAAGTCTCCACTATCCTCCCACTCAATTCTTTCGAGAGAAACTTTTCCTCGAGAAAGGACCCGTTTCTAGAAACAATTGCTTTTGCTTCCGGATCTGAGATAGGAGGTATACCCAACCATTTTGGGTATCCTATGAAGATGTATTTATCCGTTTTGGGTTCGAGCTTATCACGATGAAACTTTTTCACATAAGCGTCGCAGCCCCAAACTTTTAAGAAACGACAACTTAGGTTTCTCCAAACCATAGTTCAAACGGTGTCGTCTCAACGGAATTACGTGGTGCCCTATTAAAGTGAGTGCGCTTGCCTCTAATGCCTAACCCATGAACGATAGTGGTAATTTGATAAGAGATATCATGGTACGCATCATATCCAATAGGGTGCAACTATGATGTTCGGACACACCATTACACTATGGTGTTCCAGGCGGTATTATTTGTGAAACAATTTCCACAATGTCTTAATTGTGTGCCAAAGCTCGTAACTCAGATACTCATCTCTATGATCATATCATAGACATTTTATCCTCTTGTCACAATGACCTTCAACTTCACTCTGAAATTACTTGAACCCTTCAATAGTTCAGACTTTTGTTTCATCAAGTAAATATACAGTATCTACTTAAATCATCTGTGAAGTAAAACATAACGATATTCACTACATGCCTCAGCACTTATTGGACTGCACACATCAAAGTGTGTTACTTCCAACAAATTGCTATCTTGTTCCGTCTTACAGAAACCGAGGCTTTTCAGTCATCTTGCCTATGTGGTATGATTTGCATATCTCAAGTGATTCAAAATCAAGTGAGTCCAAACGATCCATCTGCATGGAGTTTCTTCATGCGTATACACCAATAGACATGGTCTGCATGTCTCAAACTTTTCAAAAACGAGTGAGTCCAAAGATCCATCAACATGGAGCTTCATGATGCGTTTTACACCAATATGACTTACATGGCAGTGCCACAAGTAAGTGGTACTATCATTACTATCTTATATCCTTTTTGGCATGAAAATGTGTATCACTACGATCGAGATTCAATAAACCATTCCTTTTAGGTGCTAGACCATTGAAGGTATTATTCAAATAAATAGAATAACCATTATTCTCCTTAAATGAATAACCGTATTGCGACAGACATAATCCAATCATGTCTATGCTCAACGCAAACACCAATAACAATTATTTAGGTTTAACACCAATCATGATGGTAGAGGGAGCGTGCGATGCTTGATCACATCAACCTTGGAAACATTTCCAACACGTATCGTCAGCTCACCTTTAGCTAGTCTCCGTTTATTCGGTAGCTTTTATTTCGAGTTACTAACACTTAGTAACCGAACCGGTATCTAATACCCTGGTGCTACTAGGAGTACTAGTAAAGTACACATTAACATAATGTATATCCAATATACTTCTATCGACCTTTCCAGCCTTCTTATCTACCAAGTATCTAGGGTAATTCTGCTCCAGTGGTTGTTCCCCTTATTACAGAAGCACTCAGTCTCGGGTTAAGGTTCAACCTTGGGGTTTCTTCACTGGAGCAGCAGCTGATTTGCCGTTTCGTGAAGTATCCCTTCTTGCCCTTCTTGAAACTAGTGGTTTCACCAACCATCAACAATTGATGCTTCCTCTTGATTTCTGCTTTCGCGGTGTCAAACATCGTGAATACCTCAAGGATCATCATATCCATCCTTGATATGTTATAGTTCATCACGAAGCTCTAGCAGCTTGGTGGCACTGACTTTGGAGAAATATCACTATCTCATCTGGAAGATCAACTCCCACTTGATTCAAGTGATTGTTTCACTCAGACAATCTGAGCACAAGCTCAACGATTGAGCTTTTCTCCCTTAGTTTGCAGGCTAAGAAAATCGTCGGAGGTCTTATACCTCTTGACGTGGGCACGAGCCCAAAATCCCAATTTCAGCCCTCGAAACATCTCATATGTTCCGCGATGTTTCGAAAACGTATTTGGTGCCTCAAATCTAAACCGTTTAACTGAACTATCACGTAGTTATCAAAACATGTATGTCCGATGTTCGCAACATCCACAGACGACGTTTGGGGTTCAACACATTGAGCGGTGCATTAAGGACATAAGCTTTCTACTGTCCGCATAATCGCTACTGTCAACTTTCAACTATATTTTCTCTAGGAACATATCTAAACAGTGGAACTAAAGCGCGAGCTTACGACATAATTTGCAAAGATCTTTTGACTGTGTTCAGGATAATTAAGTTCATGTTATGAACTCCCACTTAGATAGACATCCCTCTAATCATCTAAGTGATTACATGATCCGAGTCAACTAGGCCGTGTCCGATCATCACGTGAGATGGACTAGTCATCATCGGTGAACATCTTCATGTTGATCGTATCCTCCATACGACTCATGCTCGACCTTTCGGTCTCTTGTGTTCCGAGGCCATGGTTGTACATGCTAGGCTCGTCAAGTTAACCTAAGTGTTTCGCGTGTGTAAATCTGGCTTACACCCGTTGTATGTGAACGTAAGAATCTATCACACCCGATCATCACGTGGTGCTTCGAAACGACGAACTTTCGCAACGGTGCACAGTTAGGGGGAACACTTTCTTGAAATTTTAATGAGGGATCATCTTATTTACTACCATCGTTCTAAGCAAATAAGATGTATAAACATGATAAACATCACATGCAATCAAATAGTGACATGATATGGCCAATATCATTTTGCTCCTTTTGATCTCCATCTTCGGGGCTCCATGATCATCATCATCACCGGCATGACACCATGATCTCCATCATCATGATCTCCATCATCGTGTATTCATGAAGTTGTCTCGCCAACTATTACTTCTACTACTATGGCCACCGGTTAGCAATAAAGTAAAGTAATTACATGGCGTTGTTTGATGACACGCAGGTCATACAATAAATTAAGACAACTCCTATGGCTCCTGCCGGTTGTCATACTCATCGACATGCAAGTCGTGATTCCTATTACAAGAACATGATCAATCTCATACATCACATATCATTCATCACATTCTTCTTGGCCATATCACATCACATAGCATACCCTGCAAAAACAAGTTAGACGTCCTCTAATTGTTGTTTGCATGTTTTACGTGGCTGCTATGGGTTTCTAGCAAGAACGTTTCTTACCTACGCAAAACCACAACGTGATATGCCAATTGCTATTTACCCTTCATAAGGACCCTTTTCATCGAGTCCGTTCCGACTAAAGTGGGAGAGACTGGCACCCGCTAGCCACCTTATGCACCAAGTGCATGTCAGTCGGTGGAACCTGTCTCACGTAAGTGTACGTGTAAGGTCGGTCCGGGCCGCTTCATCCCACAATACCGTCGAAACAAGATTGGACTAGTAACGGTAAGCATATTGAACAAAATCAACGCCCACAACTACTTTGTGTTCTACTCGTGCAAAGAATCTACGCAATAGACCTAGCTCATGATGCCACAACGTAGCAGAAATTCAAAATTTTCCTACGTGTCACCAAGATCTATCTATGGAGAAACCAACAACGAGGGGAGGGAGAGTGCATCTACATACCCTTGTAGATCGCTAAGCGGAAGCGTTCAAGAGAACGGGGTTGAAGGAGTCGTACTCGTCGTGATCCAAATCACCGGAGATCCTAGTGCCGAACGGACGGCACCTCCGCGTTCAACACACGTACAGCCCGGTGACGTCTCCCATGCCTTGATCCAGCAAGGAGAGAGGGAGAGGTTGAGGAAGACTCCGTCCAGCAGTAGCACAACAGCGTGGTGGTGATGGAGGAGCGTGGCAATCCTGCAGGGCTTCGCCAAGCACCGCGGGAGAGGAGGAGTACTTGGGAGAGGGGGAGGGATGCGCCAGAACTTGTGGTGCGGCTGCCCTCCCACCCCCCACATATATATAGGGGCAAGGGAGAGGGGGTCCGGCCCCCTCAGATCCAATATGAGGAGGGGGCGGCGGCCAAGGGGGGGAGGAGTGCCTCCCAAGTCAAGTGGAGGCCCTCCCCTTTAGGGTTTTCCCCTTCCCATGCGCATGGGCCTTGGGGGGGCTGGTGCCCCTTGCCCATTAAGGCTAGGGCGCCCCCCTACAGCCCATGCTACTGTATTGGACGTGGTGGAACAATTTCTGGACCTCCGGAATCCTCCGGAACCTTCTGGAAGCTTCCCGGTACATTACCGAAAAAACCCAAACTTTTTCCGGAACCCGAACAACAACTTTCCATATATAAATCTTTACCTCCGGACCATTCCGGAACTCCTCGTGACATCCAGGATCTCATCCGGGACTCCGAACAACATTCGGTAACCACATACAAACTTCCTTTATAACCCTAGCGTCATCGAACGTTAAGTGTGTAGACCCTACGGGTTCGGAAATCATGCAGACATGACCGAGACGTTCTCCGGTCAATAACCAACAGCGGGATCTGGATACCCATGTTGGCTCCCACATGTTCCACGATGATCTCATCGGATGAACCACGATGTCAATGACTCAATGGATCCCGTATACAATTCCCTTTGTCTAGCGGTATTGTACTTGCCCGAGATTCGATCGTCGGTATCCCGATACCTTGTTCAATCTCGTTACCAGCAAGTCTCTTTACTCGTTCCGTAACACATCATCCCATGATCAACCCCTTGGTCACATTGTGCACATTATGGTGATGTCCTACCGAGTGGGCCCAGAGATACCTCTCCGTTTACACGGAGTGACAAATCCCAGTCTCGATTCGTGCCAACCCAACAGACACTTTCAGAGATACCTGTAGTGCACCTTTATAGCCACCCAGTTACGTTGTGACGTTTGGTACACCCAAAGCATTCCTGCGGTATCCGGGAGTTGCACAATCTCATGGTCTAAGGAAATGATACTTGACATTAGAAAAGCTTTAGCATACGAACTACACGATTTTTGTGCTAGGCTTAGGATTGGGTCTTGTCCATCACATCATTCTCCTAATGATGTGATCCCGTTATCAACGACATCCAATGTCCATGGTCAGGAAACCGTAACCATCTATTGATCAACGAGCTAGTCAATTAGAGGCTTACTAGGGACATGGTGTTGTCTATGTACCCACACATGTATCTGAGTTTTCTATCAATACAATTATAGCATGGATAATACGATTATCATGAACAAGGAAATATAATAATAATAACCAATTTATTATTGCCTCTAGGGCATATTTCCAACATCTTGTGCCTTGTGTCTTCCGTCTTCTGTGTTTGTGCTTTCGTTTGTTGCTTTTTTTTGGTTTGTGTCAGTGAGACCTAAGTTCTGGTTCTGTCAGTGAGACCTAAGCTCGAGTCATATGGTGTGAGACATATGCTACCTTACCTTTCCAGTATCATTATCTATGTCTATCTAGCTTATGAGTTGCATGCTTATCCTGTTATCTATATGTTGCTCTCATATATCTTGCTTAGGTAGTTGGTCTCTAAAATGTAGGGGGAGCTTTGATCCTGGCATCTGTGCTGTGCAGTCCAAAGCACTTATCATAGCACACATCCAGGGGGAGCCCTTCTACATTTTAGGACGGTTGTGTTTTTGCGCTTATCCTATATCTATCATATGGTGCAAATCCCGTATTGTCATCAATCCACCAAAAAGGGGGAGATTGTAAGGGCATATTTATCCCCAAGATGTTTTGGTGATTGATGACAATGCTTGTGCGGACTAATCGTGTGCGTTTAGTTCTTTCAGAGATTCATCCATTGGCACGAGACGATTTCCTCCCCTCGGTGTTGTATTCAAGACGGTGTAGCTCCTTCATTTCGTTGTTGGTGGACTAGTTTCGTAGGTGTCACCGTACTATCTGGAGGGGATCCTCTTTGGTAAGACTTGGGTGGAATCACATGTACACATCCTTATCACACCCATCGTCTTTCCTTCCGCATCTCTGGAGCTGCCGTTTTCCCCTTGCTTTCCTTTGCTCTGCCCCAGCGGTAGTACCGCGACCACAGCGGTAGTACCGCCGAAGCTCCCCAGCGGTAGTACCGCTCTCCGAACGGTAGTACCGCTTGGGATTTTCGGCCGTAGTACCGCTGTGCGTCTGGGCTACTTTCGCCTCGATTCTCGAACAAAGTTTTTCGTGTCGGGTTTTGCGGCACTAAGGGAGGTAGTAGGAGCGGTAGTACCGCCCTAAGCGGTAGTACCGCTCTTCCCTAGCGGTAGTACCGCCCTGGGGTCAGGGTCCCGGGCAGCACGGCAGTACCGCTGGGTTGAGCGGTAGTACCGCCCGGAGCGGTAGTACCGCCCTTCCCTAGCGGTAGTACCGCTCTGTGCGGGGCTGGTGAGTGGGATAACGGTTGGTTTGTTCCCCCACTATATAAAGGGGTCTTCTTCCCCAAAGTTGACTTACCTCTTTCCCCCAAAGCTCCATTGTTGCTCCAAGCTCCATTTTCGCCCGATCTCTCTCCCTAGCCAATTAAACTTGTTGATTTGCTCGGGATTGGTTGAGAAGGCCCAGATCTACACTTCCACCAAGAGAAATTTGATTCCCCCCACTTATCCCTAGCGGATCTTGTTACTCTTGGGTGTTGAGCACCCTAGACGGTTGAGGTCACCTCGAAGCCATACTCCATTGTGGTGAAGCTTCGTGGTGTTGTTGGGAGCCTCCAAGTGTTGTGGAGATAGCCCCAATCTTGTTTGTAAAGGTCCGGTTGCCGCCTTCAAGGGCTCCAATAGTGGAATCACGGCATCTCGCATTGTGTGAGGGCGTGAGGAGATTACGGTGGCCCTGGTGGCTTCTTGGGGAGCATTGTGCCTCCACACCGCTCTAACGGAGACGTACTTCCCCTTAAAAGGAAGGAACTTCGGTAACACGTCCTCGTCTCCACTGGCTCCACTCTTGGTTATCTTGTCCCTTTACTTTTGCAAGCTTACTTAAGTTATATCCATTGCTTGCTTGTGTGCTTATTGTCTTTGCATCATATAGGTTGTCCACGTAGTTGCACATCTAGACAACCTATTTCATTGCAAGGTTTAAATTGTTAAAGAAAAGTCTAAAAATTGTTAGTTGCCTATTCACCCCCCCTCTAGTCAACCATATCGATCCTTTCACTCGTTGATCAACAGATAGTCATGGTTTCCTGACTATGGACATTGGATGTCATTGATAACGGGATCACATCATTAGGAGAATGATGTGATGGACAAGACCCAATCCTTAGCATAGCACAAGATCGTGTAGTTCGTTTGCTAGAGCTTTTCCAGTGTCAAGTATCCTTTCCTTAGACCATGAGATCATGTAACTCCCGGATACCGTAGGAGTGCTTTGGGTGTACCAAACGTCACAACGTAACTGGGTGACTATAAAGGTATGCTACGGGTATCTCCGAAAGTGTCTGTTGGGTTGACACGGATCGAGACTGGGATTTGTCACTCCGTATGACGGAGAGGTATCTCTGGGCCCACTCGGTAATGCATCATCATAATGAGCTCAAAGTGACCAAGTGTCTGGTCACGGGATCATGCATTACGGTACGAGTAAAGTGACTTGCCGGTAACGGGATTGAACGAGGTATTGGGATACCGACGATCGAATCTCGGGCAAGTAACATACTGATTGACAAAGGGAATTGTATACGGGGTTGCTTGAATCCTCGACATCGTGGTTCATCCGATGAGATCATCGAGGAGCATGTGGGAGCCAACATGGGTATCCAGATCCCGTTGTTGGTTATTGACTGGAGAGCAGTCTCGGTCATGTCTGCGTGTCTCTCGAACCCGTAGGGTCTACACACTTAAGGTTCGGTGACGCTAGGGTTGTAAAGATATTAGTATGCAGCAAACCGAAAGTTGTTCGGAGTCCCGGATGAGATCCCGTACGTCACAAGGAGTTCCGGAATGGTCCGGAGGTAAAGAATTATATATGGGAAGTCGAGTTTCGGCCATCGGGAAAGTTTTGGGGGTCACCGGTATTGTACCGGGACCACCAGAAGGGTCCCGGGTGTCCAGCGGGTGGGGCCACCCAACCCGGAGGGCCCCATGGGCTGAAGTGGGAGGGGAACCAGCCCCTAGTGGGCTGGTGCGCCCCCCCTGGGCCCTCCTCTGCGCCTAGGGTTGGGAACCCTAGGGGAGGGGGCGCCTCCACTTGCCTTGGGGGGCAAGTTTCCCCCCTTGGCCACCGCCCCCCCTAGGATATCCCATCTCCTAGGGCCGGCGCCCCCCTGGGGTCCCTATATAAAGAGGGGGGTGGGAGGGCAGCCGCACCCTGACACCTGGCGCCTCCCTTCCCCCCTTGCTACACCTCTCCCTCCCGTAGTCGCTTGGCGAAGCCCTGCCGGATCCCTGCTGCATCCACCACCACGCCGTCGTGCTGCTGGATCTTCATCAACCTTTCCTTCCCGCTTGCTGGATCAAGAAGGAGGAGACGTCACGCTGACCGTACGTGTGTTGAACGCGGAGGTGCCGTCCGTTCGGCGCTAGGATCTCCGGTGATTTGGATCACGACGAGCACGACTCCCTCAACCCCGTTCTCTTGAACGCTTCCGCTCGCGATCTACAAGGGTATGTAGATGCACTCCTCTCTCTCGTTGCTAGATGAACTCATAGATTGATCTTGGTGAACGTAGGATTTTTTTTATTTTATGCAACGTTCCCCAACAGTATGAAGGGTGCATGAGCCCAAGAGTTTTCTTCTTGACCCATTTTTTGGTATTTGGTAGAGTGTATGGAGGATGCATGAGTCCACACTAGCTTAGCACAAATACACTAGAAGCATGCATGAAGAAAGCATGCATGAAGAGGGGTGTTGAGTTGAGTATGCATGAAAAGGGAACAACTATGCCGTGACGAGAATGCAACCAAACACACCCTAAGATTCTGCAAGTGTTCCATGCAGTGACGGAACAGAAAAAATTATACCACATTAAATTCAAAAGTAGCTGAGTGCTCGTTCGTTTCCACGGAACAAAAGTACATGTTGCTCACTGACGTTATTGGCCTCCGCCGCCGATCCAACCTCGATAATTGTCTTCCTACCTTTGATGAATGTGCAATCAGCCCTTGCTCTCCATCATTGTCAGCTGAAGAGAGGGTTATCGCCCTGCGGCTCTAAGAGCATCTCCATTAGTCCCCCCCAAGAAACCTTCCCAAGACACTTTTTCACCACCAGCGAGTAAAAAAGCTCCCACTCGCACCCCTAGCCCCTTAGTTTTCGCCGGATTCGACCAAAAACGACGTCGGCGTCCCCAAGGCAAACCTAGGAAGCTGGGGGCACCTGAGGGGCTTAATCTCGCCGTTTGAAGGCGTTGGCCCGCCTGCCAGCATCTCTCTGCCATTCTTGCTCCTCCTCTCACTTTTTTTAGTAGGCATATATATGTAGTTATAAAGACATCTTGTACAGTATAGATCTAACCTCATGTTGAATGTGTCTTCTTCACTGCATGGCTATGCGGGCTGCTGCTCTGCTCCCGGGCATGCGCTAAAACAGCTCTGCTTGGCTCGGCTTAGGGCTTTGCGCTAGGCTCCGGCCTACGGCCGACCATCTCCCGCCTCTTACAGTTTCGATTTTGGGGAGGATTACGCAGGATTTTGGGAGGAATCGGTGGCTGCCAGGTGTGACGGGGACAACAGAACTTAGGGATGCTTGCTCTTCCTTTTTTTTAAGAGGAGCAGGCATACTTTTTTGTAGGTGTAGGCATACTTTTTTCAAGAGGAGCGGGGATCTCTAAGTTCTGTTGTCCAAACGGGCCATTTTTTCAAGGCTGACCCACAAGCACGTGTGCCCGACACGTAACATGCTTGGTCTAACACATGACTAAACAAGTTTGTCTAAAGAAAAACATGACTAAACGTGTTGTTCCTGGTTCGTGGCACGTGTTGTGCCATGCTCGTCCGTCGAGATGAGTCCCATGGGAGAGCATTGCATGTTTACTTTTTTAAGAAATGACTGATTTTTTACCATCTTATTGGCTCAAAAGGCCAAAAATGACCCAAAAACAACCCAAAGGGCCAAAAAGCACACGAGACAGTTGGCACACGTGTCTTCTTCGGCAGTCCGTTTATCATGTGTGAGGTGCCTAAAAAAATTATCATGTGTGAGGTGCTCGTCTGCCGAGGTGAGGCTAACGCCAGCACGACCCGCGTATAACTCCCCCCCCCCTTGTTGTCTTGAGCCAGGCCCGTTTAGGCATGTGTCATGCGCGGGCCAGACTGTTGGCCACCTTTGATTCAGCCTAGGCATGGACATTGTATAGTGGGCCTCACTAGTCGGCTTAGTTCTTTTTGCTTCTTTTAGTGGGCTGCAAAAGAAGTCATGATGTCCATTTTTTCCTCTAAAACCACGAGCTAAGAACGTTAAGAAAAACTCGACAGTTGCATGAATGCACTCTAAAGTCATGATATCAACATCCACCGATCGTATTGTGATGCTTCCATGCACTAGTAAACGAACCACGGAAGACTATCTACACTAACCTCGAAATCTTAAACCATTGAATGTGTTATGACCAGGGACACGCCTCCCATGAGGCAGGTTTGTCAAATTGTTGCTTTATCACCGAAACACTGAGGAACAAGACCATGAGGCCTTCCACTATGTAGGCCAAAATCGGTGCCAAAATCACTTTTACTTCATTTGGCACTGGTGCCCTCCATTGCCTAGCAGGTGCCATAACAAAATTTTAGGGAACCGGAGCATCTACTTGCTCCGGTGCCAAATCCATCTGCAGGGTAAATTAAGCGCGCCGGCCGTCCTTCTAACGCAAAGAGTTGGCAACGAGCTAGGAACCAGGACGCTGCTAGTAGGGTGAGATGGGCTGATATATATTAGTTTATGTACATGGGCCCTAGCTTCATTGAATGCCAAATTCTTTCACATAGTGTGGGCGGTGCTAAAACTTCTTCATCTAGCATCGACATGGGCATGGTATACTTTTGCAGAGTTTTGGCACCGCTACATAGTGGAGGGCCTGATAGGAGTGGAGGACCTTTTCCCTATGTGATGCGTAGTTGAGTAGAAGAGGATAAGATAGTTTTTTTCTTCAATCTATCCAAGCACAATCCAACACGATTACACTAAATATCACACTCGCCATCTAGTTAAACTCAAATAATAAAAGAAAGATTTGATCTATTAAACATCTACTTAAACTTACATCATGAAAGTAAATTGTACTCTATTAAACACTTGGTGTATGAAAAATGATCATAGTGGTGAATAGTTAAATGATATGTCAAGGTTACACACGACTAACAACAAAAAGATGACAATTGTGGTTGTCGGCAAGGTGTTTTGGAGCTCGAGCTCATGATTTCCTGTGTGAACAGTAAAACAGAAGGAAAAAAAACAATGCTAATAAAAAGCTTTTTAGATCATCATTTTTTTGTGAACCACCACACATAATCATTGTAGAAAATATTATTTCTAAATATTGTTTTTCGGTTTTACAGTTCAGAAGAGAGTGCTACTATACTAGCAGTAGCTTTTGCCCGCAATAGGACTTTTCCATTTAATTTGTTTGGATTAGAGGTGGGCCGCTTTGTTTATTGCCACTGGTTCGTTGATACGTCATCAACATTTGACACTTCCCATCCAACTGTGCAGCATAGATGCTAATCAACACGTACCGTCTGAAAATAGCCTCTGCCACGAGGTACATGCGTGAGCGCGACCGGCGCAATCCCCAAATCCCATCCAATATCCCACGACAACGACATGCTCCCCAAGATCGAGTCCAGTGAACGAGGCCACCACACGACCCCACCAATCGCGACCGCTTCCCCTCCGTTCACTACTTGCTTTTTTCCTTGCTTGCTGAGAGAGAGTAGTGCCTTTTCGCGAGTCCATCTCACGTGGAGAGAAAATAAAACGGCCTCTACCCCGGCTGCCTTTTACGGACCCGAACGTGAGCGAGCGGTGAAAGAGACGACGGCCACACAGAAGCAGCAAACGCACGGCAGAAACGGTCGCGCGCGGCCGCCAGTCCAGTACACACTGCACCCAGCGGTGGCCGCGTCTCCAAGTCTCGCCCGTTCATTCCCTTCGAACAGAAAAAAACTCTCGCCCGTTCACAGCTGAGCGCGTCGCCATCACGCTGCCCCTTTTACGTGGTCGTCGGGCGACGGCAACCTTAACTCCCCGGTCAAAAGCGCATGCACCATGAAGTCCGGCCGTTTCCGCCCCAACTACTTGCCCCCGCAGACCCAGCCCGGAAAGGAGGGGCCACGTTTATGTCAACTTCCCACCCGCAACCGCACCGCAGAAGCCACCCCGAAATCCACGAGGCTCCCGTTTCCCAGCTGCCTCCTCGCCCAAGCCTCTCCGCGCCCCGCCCACCTATATAACCTCCGCGGCCGTTCCTCCGTCTCTTCCGTGCCACCCGAAGCACCCGACGCAGCACGCATCCCCCATAGCCAGTGCTCCTCCTAGCTTGCTTGTTCCCCGGCGGCAGAGAAAGGCAGACAGAGGATGTCGAAGTACGTGGAGCTGCTGGACATGGGCGTGCGCATCGCGGCCAGGTTCCACTCCCACTGCCCGCAGACGGCGCGCATGTACTACAAGCCGCCGCAGTCCACCTCCACGTCGGGCGCCGCCGAGGACGCGCCGACGGATCGGAGGACCGCCGGCTTTGACGGCGGCGAGGACGTGGCTGCTGGCTTCCGGCCCTTCGCCGCCTCGGGAGCTCTCGGCGCCGGCGTCCAGCCCCGGTTCGGCTTCGACACCGCGCAGGTCCTCATCTACGAGGTCGTATGAGTCGAGGGCTTGAAATGAACAACGGCGACGAGTTCTTCGGGAGAAAGATGAGATCTCCTGGATGAGATTTTTTTTTTTTTGCGGCCAATGAGTTGATTGATTGTAGTTGTCTATAACATCATTCTTTTGTTACTTTGTAACCGTGCTGGAATTGATCAAATGCAGAATTTTCGTTCTTGATTGATTGTATTAATTTGTGCATTTGTCATATTGACAACAATCATGAATCTCGTCGTCTAGTTGATTTGTCCAAGTCTGCCACCATCGATTGACCGGCTTGGAATGCGCAGATTCTATCCGGGGATGTTGAGTTGCCCCCATTGCAACTTCCTAATGGAGAAGAACGGGAGAATACACAATTTAGTGGCGAACCTAGGAATAAAGGATTGGGGTGCTACGGTTTACATATATAACAGCATCTACAACCGGACTTGGCAAATTCAACCCCTCAAACGCCCGCGGGCGCAATCAGGCGTGTCCGCGGACAGTGACCGGTCACGTCTCAAATATTTGATTCTACAACCGGACATGTTAAATTAGAAACCTCAAATCCATATTATTACATGCAACGTGAAACCTAATCTAACCGGAGCTCGCCTGGTTCCGCCATGCTCATGTCCGGCGGCCGGCTGCGCTCCTCGGTGTGTTGGTCCGGTCGCCGGCAAGGTAAAGTAGGGCATGGGACACGGGTCGGCTCATGGGACTCAAGGCGTCGTCGTCTCCCATGTTGTGATCTTCCTCGTCGGAGCCCGGAACACGAACGGTGCCGATGGATGTCAGATCGATGATGGATTCATTTTAGGACGAGCATATGACATCCACCACGACGTGGTTGGGGCGCCCGGACTGGTACACCATACGGGACCCCGGAAAATGCGACTCCGCCTTGCCGACGTCCACCGCCGCCTCCCGCGCCCGATGCCTCGCACGGCGGGCATGCCACGCCATGCTTGCGTCGGGCGACGCACACGGTGCGTTCATGACCTCGGTGCGCCAATGGAGGGGTTGCGCGTCCGCCACCGCATTCGGACGCCAGACGGACCCACTGCCTCCAGTGAGGCGGCGACGACACACCAAGCACCGGATCCATGCGCCATTTGGGCGGACGCAATGGATTCCCGATGGAAAGAGTCTGAGCGCTGTCTCGCACGGGACTCCTGCCGGGAGCCACGGAGCGCATGCCGGACGGCCATCTCCTCCTCGGGGCCGCGTGGCATGAGTTCGGGGTCGACGGATCTGGAGGTGAAGGAGTCGGATCCGATGTCCGCCATGCCGGAGAAGGCCAGACAAGAGCTTGGGTGGCGGAGGGGAGTGGAGTAAAGTGGCTAGGGTTTGGTCTGTCGAGCGGATGAGGAGGAATATATGTGGGGTCGGATGGGCCAGCATGGGGCGGGCCCGATGTGGCGGACGCGTCTGGGTGCCCCATATCCGCCCCATATTTGAGCAGGATATGAGGGGTGCCGATCAGCCCGGACGTTTGAGGCTTTTCAAGCGCCCGTCTAGTTGCATTTCCATGAACGGTCAGTAGCCGGGCTGTCCGCCCGGACCTTCGAGACGGGTTTGGGGCGCCCAACTGTAAATGGTCTAATGCATAGACAATATAATTTCAATAAAATAATTTTTAGATTTGTGAAAATACACTATAAATAACATAATTTGGTCTAAACATCATTATAATGTTAACAAGCCACAAAATAACATAAAGTTGTTAGTCAATTAGTGCTAAATATACACTATAAATTATTTAGATTTTTAGAGGAGGTGCCATGGCACCCGTGACACCCCAGTGGATTTGCCCATGCGTTCATCAAAGGTCTTGTTCAAACATCGGCAAATGAAACTAAAATTTGGTGGAATAGCATAGTTTGGATGATTTATTGTCCCGTTCATATCTTGACAGTTGGTGTGTTGATCGAGGGAAGCAGTTAGTTAACTTATGATGTACTTCACGGCAAGGTCTGGTTTCTTCAACACTCTGATTTCGACATTTGGTGGTGAAAGATTGCAAAATTGCACTGCTTTTGTGCCCTTCCAACCAATGTTCTTTTAGTGGTTTACAGATCTCGTTGGTAGTGAGGAGTGGTTATTGCAGTATTTAGAATCTTGTATGACAAGAACGTTTGTAGGTGTTCGTCTTCCTTACTGCCTTTTCAGTGCAATCTTAAGCATTGGCGAGCGGCGGACAATGAATGAAAAATATTGTCCCGAGGATCCTCGATGTAATTATACTTCTAAGAGGTCGTTTGTGTATCAAGTTTGTCCTTCTTTTACAGTGGCTTGTGTCTTTCTTGATAAACACCAGATATGAGGCACTCCTCTAGGAATATTTCTTAGAAGAAATATGTTTACGCACAATCAGAGGATAATATAATAACGATAATGCTAAAAGATTTGTTGTCAGATTTTTAAGCATGGCAAATTGAACATTTTTTATGTCAATTTATGTTGGTGCAAGGATGACACATTATATTTAGTTTGCAAGTATGACAATTTACTGGCAAAAACTAAACTGAGGCGAATTTACAATGCTTCCCAACTAAACTTAGCATCCTCGTCAAATATAAATTGTCATAAAAAGCATTCGATTTGCTATGATTTTTTTTTGCGAGGGGACGTTAGATTTGCAGTTGAGTCCTAAAATAGAAAACCACCACCAAAGAACATTGTTGTAACATCACAATTTTTCCAAAATTTTGGAACATTAATCTTTACCTAATAATAAAGCAAATTCGGTTTCTTTCGTCCGTCATGGCATTTTTCAGGAAACTCCCTCTATTTCAGAGAATTCAACCCGCAGTCCTATTTTAAGTTAAAACGAATTATTTTTTCATATTTTACACAAAAGTCCATGTGTTTTGTTGAAATCAACCCGCAGTCCAGATTTAATTCACACCGAACCGTTATTTTACATTTTTTGAAATCCCCCCTGATGTTTTAGGTAATTCATCCGTGGATCATATTTAAGTCAAACAATATTTTTTAAATCATCCATATCTTTTAAACCGTAACTCCGATTTGAACATGTTATATCTGAAATTTGATTAGAAAAATATGTAGAATATGAATATGAGATTATTTTCACCTGTTAAGTATTTTTAAATATTATTTTGGAATATAATTTAAGTCAAATAAATGATTTTCTAAATTATCCGTATCTTTTAAACCGTAATTTAGATTTTAACATATTATATATGAAATTTTATTAGAAAAATATGTGGAATCTAAATATGATGTTAATTTTACCTGTTAAATATTTCTAAAATATCATTTTGGGAGCAAACTTATAATTTATAGCGTAAGATCCGTTTTCCTTTCGTACCGGCGGCGATCCAGATTGCAAATAAACACCCCACTATAACAATATAGGGAAAAAAATATCGATAACTACACATGCAAACCTCTGAAAAATGTCGCAGGGGAAAATAACAGATTTCTCATCGAGAGAGAGAGAGAGAGAGAGAGAGAGAGAGAGAGAGAGAGAGAGGGAGGGAGGGAGGGAGGGAGAGGGAGGAGAGAGAGATAGAGGGAGGGAGGGAGAGGGAGGAGAGAGGGAGAGAGAGACGCCTTAGGATTAAACATATTCAAACACTTTTTTTGTTTTGTGTGAACACCAAGGCCATCGCCGGTGAGGGTGAGAAGAAGGATAAGCGGCAACACAAATATGATGCCTCGCAAAATAAAGGAGATGGACCTATTGTGGTCTTGGGTGATGGTTGTTGGGTTAAGAGTGTGTGTTATGTTTTCTCTCCCGTTGCAACGCACGAACTCTTTTGCTAGTTAACTAATAAATAAGTAATATATAGTGTGAGTTGCTTTGATTTTCAGAAGGAAATAAAACCTTTGAATATCCGTTTTAACTTTTGCAAACCATGTTATGATAGTTGGACAAACAACTATCCAACAAATATACTCATTGTTGGCTTGGAAGAGTTATTTAAAAACTCAAAAGGATATAACTCTTGGCTTGGAATGAGGCGAACGCATACGCCAACTTACCGCAGAAACGGTCGCGCGCGTCCGCCAGCTCAGTCCACACCGCTTCCAGCGGTGGGTGCGTGCATCTCAAGCCCCACTAGTCGTCACAGCTTGATCTAGAAAAAGTGAAAAACACTGGCTGACAGCTGAGTGCGTCCCGACCACGCCCCCTTTTACGTGGTCGTCGTGATTAATCGCCCACGCCCAGGTCAAAAGCACATGCACCGTTATTTTTCTTCCCCCGCAGACCCAGCCCGGAAGCAAGGGGGCACGTTTGCGTCAACTTCCCACCCGCAACGGCACCGCAGAAGCCACCGCGAAAGCCACGAGCCTCTCGTTTCCCAGCTGCCTCCTCGCCCAGTATTTAACCTCCGCGCCGGTCCCTCCGTCTCTCCCGTGCCATCCCAAGCACACGCAACACGCATCCCCGTACCAACTGCTCCTCGCTCCGCTCCTCCTTGTTCCGCGGCGGCGGAACACATCGAGATGGCCAAGTACGCGGAGATGCTGGACATGGGCGTGCGCATCGCGGCCAGGTTCCACTCCCACTGCCCGCAGACCGCGCGCATGTACTACAAGCCGCCGCAGTCCGCCTCCACGTCGGGCGCCGCCGAGGCCGGCACGACGGACCGGAGGGCCGCCGGCTTCGACGGCGGCGAGGACGTGGCTGCTGCCTTCCGGCCCTTCGCCGCCTCGGGAGCTCTCGGCGCCGGCGTCCAGCCGCGGTTCGGCTTCGACACCGCGCAGGTCGTCATCTACGAGGTCGTATGAGGCTCCCAGCAACGAGGGCGGGCTCTTCTGTGGAGAGATCTCTTGGATGAGAATAGTTTTGCGACCATTCTTTAATTAGTTTGTGTATACGTGCTGGAAGAATTGATCAAAGAAAGAGCTTTTTCTTCTTACTTGCATTTGTGCATATTGGAAGGACAATGATGAATCTCGTCTAGTTTTTCCCTTCAGAGGAATCACCACAAATGTCCGTTAAACAAACACATTTTAATGAGTACGAGGTCGAAGGGCAAGATGTCCAACCTAATTGTTGCCGTCCATTGTCGATCCCCGCTGCCACCATGGCACCACCGGAAAAAGACCCGGGCAGCCTCCGCACCCAGATCTGAAAGAGCTTCATTCGAGACCACAGCGCTATGTGAATCTCATCTACTCCGTACTAGTAGTTATTTGTCAACACGGTCACCATTGATTCAACACCATTCCAAAGTCTTGTTCAAACAACGGCAAAGAAAAGGTTAATTTGGTGGAATTACAGAGTTTGGACGAAACTATACATCACGTCAAAAAACGATGAAGTGGGAATATGATGTTTGATCTCCCCCCTGATTCCTCACCAAAATAAATAATAATCTCAGGCATGTAACTTAATCATACAACCGGCGGATTACTCAACATACGTCACCAAGACTTATTAATTATGGAGCCGTTCGTCTTAGTTATCCTAAGCAGCCATTGGATTCCCAAATCACGTGGAATCGTGAAGAAAAAGTCCTAGCTACTCGACAGTTAAACTAGACAAAAGCTGGTTTCAGTGTATGTTCACTAGTTTCTGGCATGGATTGATCAATCATGCGGCTGGCGGAATAATTAGTAACACGTTTCAAAACTTAATCATGGACCGCTCCAACTAATCTGATGGAGCTAATGATCAGCCGTAACGTGATTCCCAAATCGCGTGGAATATTTGAGAAAGTCAAAGTTATTGTAAAAGTCTGTCTAGAACACATCTAGATATGTCATAGTTATGTCACATCTAATTTGATGTCCACTCCATTTGTGATCTTTTTCTTTTGTTCTAGTTTTTTTTTGGAAACGTTTGCGTGCGGTGCGCCGGCCGAACTTTCGGCCGGTCACACCGTTGTACTCGCGCAAGCACATAAAACGAGCAGATGCCCCTGCCCACCATCCGTCACTGATAGCACCGCTGTACTCGCGCAAGCACATAAAACGAGCAGATGCCCCTGCCCACCATCTGTCACGGACAGCACCGCATCCTTATCCAGTCACTCTAGCAGACCGGCACCGCTTTCTCTCGTCCACACAAGTCCTGCAGCTCGTCCTCCTCCGCCCGCGCATGGCCTACCTCACGTCTTGCTCTCCGCTCGCGCATCACACGCCTCACCTCTGGCTCGCCTCGTCGGATCCTAGCTCCGGCGAGCCCCACCACCACTAGAGGAGTTCCCTCTGCTACTATTTCTCCCTCTTCGGCGAGCTTTTCCCCTTTTTTTCCCATAGTTGCCTCAGCGTCCTTCCAGTTCCGCGACGCCCCCTCTTGTCGCAGGGATGGACCATGGACGACGGGTCATGGAGCTGCAACCGGGCACGCCGGAAGCTGCAGCCGGTGGACGGAGGAGCTACAACCGACGATGGGTTGAGCTGCACCTGACGGCGCCGCGCCGACGGACGAGCTAGAACCAGCTGCTACCGGAGCTTCAACCATTGGTGGCGGAGCTGCAATCGACATTTTGGCAGCTGCATCGAGCAGGCGGAGCTGCAACCCGCAGGGGACACCGGTGCTGTAACCAGCACGGTGGCGACCTGGAACCGGTGTATGTTTTTGCTGGAACTAGCTTTTCTTTTTGCTACAACCATTCTTTTGTTTGCTGCAATCGAACCAATGGGAGTCTCTTCGCTGAGTTATTTTGCTGGAAACAATGTTTATTTTTGCTGGAACTAGCAATTTTGTTTGCTACAATCAATGACTGAAGTTCTCCCTGCTGAGATTGATTGGTTGATTCTGCTGGAACTGATGTCCTTTTTTGCTGGAACCTTATAAAGATTTTGCTTTAACCGACGACTGAGATTTGTTGTCTTTTGTAGATCTTTTTTGGGACATGACGGTAACCGACGGCTGCAACGAGCCGGAGGCAGGATTACGCTGGGATGCTGCAATCATGGCGCCCGCACGATGGATCCGATCGATCTGATTTGTTTTTAAAGTTGCATCCATGGTGAATCTCTGGAATCAATGACTGCCGTGATGCAATCCCGGCGGCCACGCGGGCAGGACCTCGCTAGAGCTCGTCAGGCACAGCCACAACGACGACAAGGAGGAGGAGTGGAGGTGTGCGCGCGGGGAGCGTGCGGATTCCCTTGTTTTTTCTCGCGAGGTAGAAGACACAGGGCCAAATCCAATGTCTAATCATGATTAGATCGGGTGGTTGTGGCACGACCGGCCGAAACGTTTGGGCCGGTGCGCCGGCGCCTAGTACTGACCTGTTTTTTTCTTGTTGCTGCATTATATATTTGTGGAAGTTTGGATGTGACATCCTTAAAAAACATTTAGATGTGAATTAGACAAACTGTTATTGTAAATCCAACGAAACCTTCTTCTGTTGATCTGGCCTTCATGATAATGGAAGTGTCTTCAGCTAATTACGAAGCAGTACTTCAAACGATCTTATTACAAAATAGTAAAACAGAGCTAGCTACGAGCCACCATAGCGATTCAATGTTTTTCGCCGTCCGATCATAGCGATTCAATGTTTTTCGCCGTCCGATCATGTTGTTGCACCGCCAGATCTCCACAGCATCATTTTCACAGCCCGTCAAACCTGCGTTATCGGCCTGCCCAAACATAAAAGGGTTGCTGCTCCAGAAAGCGACCAAGGCCTCATGTCGTTAAGCGGGCCGGTAAACAGCCCAATCGGTGTTGCTCGTCTGCCCACGGGTCGTTTCCCTTGTGGCCTCGACCGAGGAAAAGAAACAATTCACCCTCCTTCGTTGTGGTTCGTCTGCCCCCGGCGGACATTACGATGTCTAAGCAACTGTTTTTCCCAACCTCCCCTTTGTCCTTCCGCTTCAATCTAAATGTAATACTTTCCCAACATCCCTTCTATTTCCATATATGGTGGCTTGGCATGGTTTAGGCACACCTTCGACTGTGTTGGTACTGGCGCAAGACCAGGGCCCCCCTCCCAGGTACTCACGTAGCCCATGTCTTCCTCTAGAAAAAATAGCCCAGAAAATAATAGCTTAGCATGAACATGGCGCAGGTACGCATCTATCCCACGAGACATGCCCTATTTGCCTTCCAATCTCCAGTCAATGGCGGCAGGTTTCCAGCACTGGCGCCTCCGATCTCCAGGCCCTAGGTCCTGACCGTGAGATGCGAGTTAGCCGATTGGTCTTAGTGCTGGACACAGGGAATCACACCGGCGCACGCAGCGCGAGCATCGTCGAGCGCCTCCAGTAATACAGATCCGAGGCAATGCCATAGTGCGGTATTGCCCTTCCTATTCCCCAAACATATGTTACTAATTAAGTCCCAGCATCATGTACACGCTGGCATGCTGCGTTCTTATACTCCCTCGGTACATTTTTATAGGAGTAGCACAGTCTAGCCAGCGTAACTGATGTGGAACCCGTATCGCGTGAGTTTCAAATTACATGGTTTTTGTTCCGTGTTTTGTAGCAGCAAAAGAGAATATGCAGCATGCTCTTTCTGAAGAAGTTGATTATACAACTGAAGCCCATTTACGGACTCACTGGCGATTGCTCACTTATGTTACAAAGGTTAGAGTTGGCATGGTCGGAGAACATTTTCATTAAACTGTAGGGATTGCTAAATGATCATAGGGTCATCTCCAATAGATTCGTTGAGCTATTGCTATTGCACCAAATGCAAAAAGGCTTCACTCCATGGAAACTACGTTCAGACTTCAGACAAGAATTCAGCTGTACCTATTTTGGCATCCACATACATGGACGATCAGAAACAGTCAAACCAGTACCCTTAATTACTTTATTTCTGGAATATGCATAGCTTATACTTTATTTCTTGAATATGCATAGCTTATTATCCTTGATAGTAAATTTATAGTGGTGATTGTGCTGTGCGTGTCAAAAAGAAATCTTCTTGCATGACAAGAAATAAATATGAGAAAACATGCAAAAATTTGGAAAGCATGTTTGTGCCACGGAGTTCATCCTTCACTAAATTATGGTCACGGTCTACTTTATGTGTTGCTTTGTAGTTTGTATAAGTATTTGTAGTTGTTGCAGGATTGAGACATTTCTTAAATGAATTAGTTAAAGTTTCCTCTAATATATTAATATTATTAATATTTGGACACATCTTCAAATTCTCAAAAACAAGGTCGGGCGCAGCAACGCGCGCATCTCTGTTCTAGTATTTCTTTACAAAGGGATACTTAGAACTCCCTCAGTCTTGAAATAGTATAAATTTATACTAAAGTTAAGACACTTATTTTGGAACAGAGGAAGTACATTATACCCCAATATTGCCAGTTGTGCAACTTCATGTATGCCATCATGCAGTTGGATACATACAACTTACAAGCGGGCCAGCTGGGTTCCAATTCCATGTATGTGCAGCTGAGGTGTGCTAATTAACTAGCAATCCGATTATTTAGAAAAGCTTGCCAGTCTGAGCTAGAATTAGTTCCATTCATTCATGACGTGAGACGGCCGACGGTTCCTCCTTTTCATTATTTTTTTGTCTTTACATTTTCGATCCAAAGAAAGAAAAATAGATCGAATTGCACCAATTTATCAGCGGCACAAACTTGAGCCTGATGCACACGGGGAAAGAGAATGCAGAAGCAGCAGGTCAGTGGCAGCACACGCACCTTGGGTCGTCTCGCTACCACCGTGCATGCATGCATGCACGTCTAGTCCTAGTATGAAACATGATGCATGCATGCCTGTGATTCAGACCGAAGGTACGCTCTGCGCGTACGCGTCGTTCGCATCGCACCGATACGGCCGAGGATTCCGTCCTCCACTCCAATTCGATTTGGTGATGCGATGCAATATTAATTGCGGCCGTTCCCTGGCTAGCAAGCCATATATAATATAGCAAACCAAGGCCGTCAACTCAAACAAACACGCGCGTGACCGATGCGATGTCGCCACCGAAACGCCAGCAAAGTACCAACATATGTGCGTCCACACCAACAACGTTAGAGACCACGACGACGCTCCCGACTGACATTTTGCTCGAGATTATGGCGCGCACCGACCTTCTCACGGTTGTACGGGGCGCCGCCGTCTGCAAGCAGCTCCGCGGTGATATCCTATGCCCGTCCTTCATCCGCCGCGTCATCCGACAAGCGGCTCCAAGCATCCTCGCCCTTCTCTGCACCTACGCCACGAGACCACTAACCCTGGTGTACTCGGCTATGCCCACCGCCGCATCTTTCTCCCACAACCATCTCTCGCCATACATGTTGCGCAATGCTGATAAGGACGTCCTTGGTCCATACTACCCCGTGGCATCACGCGGTGGCCTGGTTGTCCTCAACATGAACGCATGGCCCAAGTTCAAGGGCTTTTTAGACCTATGCGTGTACGACCCCATGATGGACCACTGCACCTTCCTCTCAAAACCTCCGGATGAAACTGAGAGTAGCATTTGCAATGAGCACAAGTACGTTTTGCTCACCGCAGCAGATGGTATCGACTGCTCCTTCATGCTGCTCTCCATCATTTTCAATAGATCAAGCATGAAAGTACGCACTGCCACATCCTCCTCTCCTATCTGGGGGCCTATCACTTGTGTGACACACCATGACTTCACATGGTGGTTGATAAATAGCTACAAGGACCCCGCAGTCCTCCGCGGAGGCGTCATCCACTGGCTAAGATACACCAATGACCAAATCGTCACCTACAACGTGCGCACAGGGATGCCGGGACTTGTGAAACTCCCACCCACAAAACACAATGCAAGGCGGTCCCATTTGGTAACCTCCCCGAATGGGAACATGCTCAAACTGTTGGATGTAGATGGGTTCAAGATATCAGTCTGGCTACGACTCCCTACAGGCGCAGAAGGTGGTGGCAGTGGTTGGACACTGCAAACAGTGATCGACATAGAGGAGAAGCTACTATTTTTGTACCCAAATATCCATGTTGGGGTTGACCCTGATGCACTAGTGGAGTTTAAGGGCTCCGGGAAGAGGAGTGGCGACATGGTCCTGCTGGAGGCACGATGTGAAGAAGGCCTCGTAGTTATTGATTTGAAGAGAAGGGAGATGAATACTCAAAATCAGAGATCCACTTTGTTGGAGGTTGACCTACTATCTCGCCTACAAAACATGAAACTGTTTTCGTAGCAAGGTAGCGAAGCAAATAGGGTATGACGCAAATGAATTCTACCATGTTGACTGTAATATATCTTTTTGTACTTCATAATTCATGCCATAGCTTTCTATTTTTTTCTCAATTAATATATAGCATGAATATAACCACTTTTTCTGTAGAAAAAAAGTAAATTGATACAACATGAACAGTACATGTGAACCTGTTTTTGTGAAAAAAAATGTCCATATGACTTAAAATAATTGTGCATCGGTGATCACTACTTGTCCATGCTCAGACTTACTAGTGCCCTACCAAAAGTAAAGGGAAACATTGTGCTCATAAATCAGAGGGAAGAATGAGTGCTCATAAATCTAACATTTCGCCAAGTCGCTGGAGGTAAAATCAGGCCAAGTTGTTCAAGTAGTACTGCGCCATTATAATTTCCTCATCATTCGCCCATTATAATCTGTTCTAATCAAGTTGCCATGAGTAATATTGAATCTCAGTTTCAGTAGCTGGCAGTTTCTGCTACTACTAGCAATATAATTGTTTGTTCTGTTATTGAAGATGTCACTTGAGAATCATACTACTAACCTTTTCAGAGAGCAGTCTAGCTGATAGACCTAGCTTTTAGCATTGTGCTAAGTCCAACTCTAACCAATCCCCTATCTAGCTATAAGGAAGGATAAATTCGGTTTTCCTCCTCTATGCCGCACCTAGCCAAAGTTATAAAGCATATAAGTGAGGATAAAGTTTACTCCTAAGCCTATCCAGCCCCTAAATTTACTCCTCCTGGAGGCGGCCGAGTAAAATCTATGGCCTCTCCCTCTGAACGTGCCATCCCCACTCCGCGGCCACCCGATTCCTCCGCCGCCCCCCGATGACCA
>NC_041387.1:57312245-57314020 GCF_002162155.2 Triticum dicoccoides | reverse complement strand
CCGGTGACCTTGCCGCCCCCATTAGCCACGTTTCGGGCCACCGCCCCGTGCAGCGTCCCACCCCTCCTCGTCGGCATGGTAGTCGGAGTCATCGTGGGTGGCATTCGACAGCAAACGCGCCTCTCCTTGCCGGGCTCGGACGGTGATGTGTCCCACAAGTTGGCGCCTATGTTATAGTCGAAGACGACCTCTCTGCCTCATATTGGAGGTGGTCTTAGTCTATTATTTTTCCGAAGTCTCATAGAAGCTACTTATTTCGGTGGGAGTTTCTACAATGTTTATTATGGTAATTGTGGACGACCCCAGAGCAGCTTGTTTTGATTGCGTCTACCCGCTTGTTAGTGTTATTTTCAAGATTTCACATTGGGTAGTTTATTGGTCTTGTTTGCATAGAGAAAGAAGGCACCGACGAACCTGCGCAGCGGCTCAACGGTTGAGCGAACTGCATCTGATTTCTTCAGTGGAGTATAGGGTGGAAACTTACAGTTCAGCGTATCGACACGAGTGAAAACCTGTTATGACCCATTCAGTGCTAGAATACATATTTGGCATTTTTTTGCGGTAATGGCATTTGCAACACCTGAATGCCAGTGTTTGAATAGTATATGTTTTTTCTGAGCGGTGGATGGTCTAGGTATTTGTCTGTAGAATCCTTCGAATCGTGATATTGGGTAGAGCCCGCGGGCACTACCACATCCACTCCTGAATTCTTTGCCTCCGGCTCAGCGAAATTGCTCCCCATCCTGAAGAAAATATGCCCTAGAGTCAATAATAAAGTTATTATTTATTTCCTTATATCATAATGTTTATTATTCAAGCTAGAATTGTATTAACCGGAAACATAATACATGTGTGAATACATAGACAAACAGAGTGTCACTAGTATGCCTCTACTAGACTAGCTCATTGATCAAAGATGGTTATGTTTCCTAACCATATACATGAGTTGTCATTTGATTAATGGGATCACATCATTAGGAGAATGATGTGATTGACATGACCCATTCTGTTAGCTTAGCACACGATCGTTTAGTATGTTGCTATTGCTTTCTTCATGACTTATACATGTTCCTATGACTATGAGATTATGCAACTCCCGTTTACCGGAGGAACACTTTGTGTGCTACCAAACTTCACAACGTAACTGGGTGATTATAAAGGTGCTCTACAGGTGTCTCCGAAGGTACTTGTTGGGTTGGTGTATTTCGAGATTAGGATTTGTCACTCCGATTGTCGGAGAGATATCTCTGGGCCCTCTCGGTAATGCACATCACTTAAGCCTTGCAAGCAATGCAACTAATGAGTTAGTTGCGGGATGATGTATTACGGAATGAGTAAAGAGACTTGCCGGTAATGAGATTGAACTAGGTATTGAGATACCTACGATCGAATCTCGGGCAAGTAACATACCGATGACAAAGGGAACACCGTATGTTGTTATGCGGTCTGACCGATAAAGATCTTCGTAGAATATGTGAGAGCCAATATGAGCATCCAGGTTCCGCTATTGGTTATTTACCGGAGACATGTCTCGGTCATGTCTACATAGTTCTCGAACCCGTAGGGTCCGCACGCTTAACATTACGATGATAGTTATATTATGAGTTTATATGTTTTGATGTACCGAAGGTTGTTCGGAGTCCCGGATGTGATCACGGACATGACGAGGAGTCTCGAAATGGTCGAGACATGAAGATTGATATATTGGAAGCCTATGTTTGGATATCGGAAGTGTTTCGGGTGAAATCGGGATTTTACCGGAGTACCGGGAGGTT
>NC_041387.1:57274670-57311943 GCF_002162155.2 Triticum dicoccoides | reverse complement strand
CATAATGGGTTAATGGGCCTAGGTGGAAGAGAGGAGAGGCGGCTAGGGCTGGGCCGCGCGCCCCTCCCCCCAGTCTGAATAGGACAAGGAGAGGGGGCGGCGCCCCCCTTCCTTCTTCTCCTCCACTCCTTCCCCCTCCCAAGTCCTAATCCAAATAGGAAAGGGGGGGAGTCCTACTCCTGGTGGGAGTAGGACTCCTCCCGGCGCGCCCTCTCCCTTGGCCGGCCGCACCCTCCCTTTCTCCTTTATATACGGGGGCAGGGGGGCACCCCAGAGACACAACATTGATCAGTTGATCTTTTAGCTGTGTGCGGTGCCCCCCTCCACCATAGTCCACCTCGATAATATTGTAGCGGTGCTTAGGCGAATCCTTGCGTCGGTAGAACATCAACATCGTCACCACGCCGTCGTGCTAACGAAACTCTCCCTCAACACTCGGCTGGATCGGAGTTCGAGGGACGTCATCGGGCTGAACGTGTGCTGAACTCGGAGGTGTCGTACGTTCGGTACTTGATCGGTCAGATCGTGAAGACGTACGACTACATCAACCGCGTTGTGCTAACGCTTCCGCTTTCGGTCTACGAGGGTACATAGACAACACTCTCCCCTCTCGTTGTTATGCATCACCATGATCTTGCGTGTGCATAGGAAACTTTTTGAAATTACTCCGTTCCCCAACAGTGGTATCCGAGTCTGGTTTTATGCGTAGATATCATATGCACGAGTAGAACACAAGTGAGTTGTGGGCGAGATAAGTCATACTGCTTACCAGCATGTCATACTTTGGTTCAGCGGTATTGTGAGATGAAGCGGCCCGGACCGACATTACGCGTACGCTTACGCGAGACTGGTTTCACCGTTGCGAGCACTCGTTGCTTAAAGGTGACCGGCGGGTGTCTGTCTCTCTCACTTTAGTTGAACCAAGTGTGGCTACGCCCAGTCCTTGCAAAGGTTAAAACAGCACCAACTTGACAAACTATCGTTGTGGTTTTGATGCGTAGGTAAGAACGGTTCTTGCTAAGCCCGTAGCAGCCACGTAAAACTTGCAACAACAAAGTAGAGGACTGTTGGAAATATGCCCTAGAGGCAATAATAAAATGGTTATTATTATATTTCTTTGTTCATGATAATTGTCCATTATTCATGCTATAATTGTGTTATCCGGAAATCGTAATACATGTGTGAATATATAGACCACAACACGTCCCTAGTGAGCCTCTAGTTGACTAGCTCGTTGATCAACAGATAGTCATGGTTTCCTGACTATGGACATTGGATGTCATTGATAACGGGATCACATTATTAGGAGAATGATGTGATGGACAAGACCCAATCCTAAGCATAGCACAAAGATCGTGTAGTTCATTTCGCTAGAGCTTTTCCAAATGTCAAGTATCATTTCCTTGGACCATGAGATTGTGCAACTCCCAGATACCGTAGGAGTGCTTTGGGTGTGCCAAACGTCACAACGTAACTGGGTGACTATAAAGGTGCACTACGGGTGTCTCCGAAAATGTCGGTTGGGTTGGCACGAATCGAGACTGGGATTTGTCACTCCGTATGACGGAGAGGTATCTCTGGGCCCACTCGGTAATGCATCATCATAATGAGCTCAATGTGATCAAGTGTCTGGTCACGGGATCATGCATTACAGTACGAGTAAAGTGACTTGCCGGTAACAAGATTAAACAAGGTATTGGGATACCGACGATCGAATCTCAGGCAAGTAACGTACCGATTGACAAAGGGAATTGTATACGGGATTGATTGAATCCTCGACATCATGGTTCATCCGATGAGATCACCGAGGAGCATGTGGGAGCCAACATGGGTATCCAGATCCCGCTGTTGGTTATTGACCGGAGAGGTGTCTCGGTCATGTCTGCATGTCTCCCGAACCCGTAGGGTCTACACACTTAAGGGTCGGTGACGCTAGCGTTGTGGAGATATAAGTATGCATTAACGCGAATGTTGTTTGGAGTCCCGGATGAGATCCCGGATGTCACGAGGAGTTCCAGAATGGTCCGGAGGTGAAGAATTATATATAGGAAGTCCAGTTTCGGCCATCGGGAAAGTTTCGGAGGTGACGTCCGTTTGGCGCTAGGATCTCCGGTGATTTGGATCACGACGAGTACGACTCCCTCAACCCCATTCTCTTGAACGCTTCCGCGCGCGATCTACAAGGGTATGTAGATGCAATCCTCTCTCTCGTTGCTATATGACTCCATAGATTGATCTTGGTGAAGCGTAGAAAAAATTTTATTTTCTACAACGTTCCCCAACAGTGGCATCATGAGCTAGGTCTATGCGTAGTTACTATGCACGAGTAGAACACAAACTTGTTGTGGGCGTAGATGTTGTCAATTTTCCTGCCACTACTAGTCTTATCTTGCTTCGGCAGCATCGTGGGATGAAGCGGCCCGGACCGACCTTACACGTACGCTTACGTGAGACAGGTTCCACTGACTGACATGCACTAGTTGCATAAGGTGGCTAGCGGGTGTCTGTCTCTCCCACTTTAGTTGGAGCGGATTCGATGAAAAGGGTCCTTATGAAGGGTAAATAGAAATTGGCATATCACGTTGTGGTTTTACGTAGGTAAGAAACGTTCTTGCTAGAAACCTATAGAAGCCACGTAAAAGCTTGCAACAACAATTAGAGGGCATCTAACTTGTTTTTGCAGCATATGCCTTGTGATGTGATATGGCCAAAAGGATGTGATGAATGATATATGTGATGTATGAGATTGATCATGTTCTTGTAATAGGAATCACGACTTGCATGTCGATGAGTATGACAACCGGCAGGAGCCATAGGAGTTGTATTTATTTTTTGTATGACCTGCATGTCATTGAATAACGCCATGTAAATTACTTTACTTTATTGCTAAACGCGTTAGCCATAGAAGTAGAAGTAATCGTTGGCGTGACAACTTCATGAAGACACGATGATGGAGATCATGATGATGGAGATCATGGTGTCATGCCGGTGATGAAGATGATCATGACGCCCCGAAGATGGAGATCAAAGGAGCAATATGATATTGGCCATATCATGTCACTATTTGATTGCATGTGATGTTTATCATGTTTTACATCTTATTTGCTTAGAACGACGGTAGCTTAAATAAGATGATCCCTTGCAATAATTTCAAGAAAGTGTTCCCCCTAACTGTGCACCGTTGCGAAGGTTCGTTGTTTCGAAGCACCACGTGATGATCGGGTGTGATAGATCCTAAGGTTCGAATACAACGGGTGTAAGCCAGATTTACACACGCAATACACTTAGGTTGACTTGACGAGCCTAGCATGTACAGACATGGCCTGGGAACACGGAAGACCGAAAGGTCGAGTATGAGTCGTATAGAAGATACGATCAACATGAAGATGTTCACCGATGATGACTAGTCCGTCTCACGTGATGATCGGACACGGCCTAGTTGACTCGGATCATGTTTCACTTAGATGACTAGAGGGATGTCTGTCTGAGTGGGAATTCATTGTATAATTTGATTAGATGAACTTAATTATCATGAACTTAGTCTAAAAACCTTTGCAAAATATCTTGTAGATCAAATGGCCAACGCTCATGTCCACCTCAACTTCAACGTGTTCCTAGAGAAAACCAAGCTGAAAGATGATGGCAGCAACTATACGGACTGGGTCCGGAACCTGAGGACCATCCTCATAGCTGCAAAGAAAGATTATGTCCTAGAAGCACTGCTAGGTGAAGCACCCATCCCAGAGAACCAAGACGTTATGAACGCTTGGCAGTCTCGTGCTGATGATTACTCCCTCGTTCAGTGCGGCATGCTTTACAGCTTAGAACCGGGGCTCCAAAAGCGTTTTGAGCAACACGGAGCATATGAGATGTTCGAAGAGCTGAAAATGGTTTTCCAAGCTCATGCCCGGGTTGAGAGATATGAAGTCTCCAACAAGTTCTTCAGTTGTAAGATGGAGGAAAATAGTTCTGTCAGTGAGCACATACTCAAAATGTCTGGGTTGCACAACCGCTTGACTCAGCTGGAAGTTAATCTCCCGGATGACGCGGTTATTGACAGAATCCTTCAGTCGCTTCCACCGAGCTACAAGAGCTTTGTGATGAACTTCAATATGCAGGGGATGGAAAAGACCATTCCTGAGGTATATTCAATGCTGAAATCAACGGAGGTAGAGATCAAAAAGGAACATCAAGTGTTGATGGTGAATAAAACCACTAAGTTCAAGAAAGGCAAGGGTAAGAAGAACTTCAAGAAGGACGGCAAGGGAGTTGCCGCACCCGGTAAGCCAGTTGCCGGGAAGAAGTCAAAGAATGGACCCAAGCCTGAGACTGAGTGCTTTTATTGCAAGGGAAGTGGTCACTGGAAACGGAACTGCCCCAAGTACTTAGCGGACAAGAAGGCCGGCAACACCAAAGGTATATGTGATATACATGTTATTGATGTGTACCTTACCAGCACTCGTAGTAGCTCCTGGGTATTTGATACCGGTGCGGTTGCTCATATTTGTAACTCAAAGCAGGAGCTGCGGAATAAGCGGAGACTGGCGAAGGACGAGGTGACGATGCGCGTCGGGAATGGTTCCAAGGTCGATGTGATCGCCGTCGGCACGCTACCTCTACATTTACCTACGGGATTAGTTTTAAACCTCAATAATTGTTATTTAGTGCCAGATTTGAGCATGAACATTGTATCTGGATCTGGTTTAATATGAGATGGCTACTCATTTAAATCCGAGAATAATGGTTGTTCTATTTATATGAGAGATATGTTTTATGGTCATGCCCCTCTGGTCAATGGTTTATTCTTAATGAATCTCGAACGTGATGCTACACATATTCATAGTGTGAATACCAAAAGATGTAAAGTTGATAACTATAGTCCCACATACTTGTGGCACTGCCGCCTTGGTCACATTGGTGTCAAGCGCATGAAGAAGCTCCATGCTGATGGAATTTTGGAGTCTCTTGATTACGAATCGTTTGACACATGCGAACCATGCCTTATGGGCAAAATGACTAAGACTCCATTCTCCGAAACAATGGAGCGAGCAACCAACTTATTGGAAATCATACATACTGATGTGTGCGGTCCAATGAGCGTTGAGGCTCGCGGAGGATGTCGTTATGTTCTCACTCTCACTGACGACTTGAGTAGATATGGGTATGTCTAATTAATGAAACACAAGTCTGAGACCTTTGAAAAGTTCAAGGAATTTCAGAATGAGGTAGAGAATCAACATGACCGAAAGATAAAGTTCTTACGATCAGATCGTGGGGGAGAATATTTAAGTCACGAATTTGGTATGCACTTAAGGAAATGTGGAATCGTTTCACAACTCACGCCGCCTGGAACACCTCAGCGTAACGGTGTGTCCGAACGTCGTAATCGCACTCTATTGGATATGGTGCGATCTATGATGTCACTTACCGAGTTACCGCTATCATTTTGGGGATACGCTCTAGAGACAGCTACATTCACTTTAAATAGGGCACCGTCTAAATCCGTTGAGACGACACCATATGAATTATGGTTTGGGAAGAAACCTAAGCTGTCGTTTCTAAAAGTTTGGGGATGCGATGCTTATGTCAAGAAACTTCAACCTGAAAAGCTCAAACCCAAATCAGAAAAATGCGTCTTCATAGGATACCCTAAGGAAACCATTGGGTATACCTTCTACCTAAGATCCGAGGGCAAGATCTTTGTTGCTAAGAACGGGTCCTTTCTGGAGAAAGAGTTTCTCTCGAAAGAAGTAAGTGGGAGGAAAGTGGAACTTGATGAAGTACTACCCCTTGAATCGGTAAGTAGCGCAGCTCAGGAAGATGTTCCTGTGGTGCCTGCACCAACTAGAGAGGAAATTAATGATGATCAAGGTACTTCAGATCAAGTCATTACTGAACTTCGTAGGTCCACGAGGACACGTTCCACACCAGAGTGGTATGGCAACCCTGTCCTGGAAATTACGTTGTTAGACAATGGTGAACCTTCGAACTATGAAGAAGCAATGGTGGGCCCAGATTCCAACAAATGGCTTGAAGCCATGCAATCCGAGATAGGATCCATGTATGAAAACAAAGTATGAACTTTAACAGACTTGCCCGATGATCGGCAAGCGATAGAAAACAAATGGATCTTTAAGAAGAAGACGGATGCGGATGGTAATGTTACCATCTATAAAGCTCGACTTGTTGCTAGGGGTTATCGACAAGTTCAAGGGATTGACTACGATGAGACATTCTCTCCCGAAGCGAAGCTGAAGTCCGTCCGAATCATGTTAGCAATTGCCGCATACTATGATTATGAGATATGGCAAATGAATGTCAAAACGGCATTCCTTAACGGCCATCTTAAGGAAGAACTGTATATGATACAGCCGGAAGGTTTTGTCGATCCTAAGACTGCTAACAAGGTATGCAAGCTCCAGCGCTCCATCTATGGGCTGGTGCAAGCATCTCGGGGTTGGAACATTCGCTTTATTGAAATGATCAACGCGTCGTGCTGCTGGATCTCCATCAACCTCTCCTTCCCCCTTGCTGGATCAAGAAGGAGGAGACGCCTTCCCAACCGTACGTGTGTTGAACGCAGAGGTGCCGTCCGTTCGGTGCTAGGATCTCTGGTGATTTGGATCACGACGAGTACGACTCCCTCAACCCTGTTCTCTTGAACGCTTCCGCGCGCGATCTACAAGGGTATGTAGATGCAATCCTCTCTCTCGTTGCTAGATGACTCCATAGATTGATCTTGGTGAAGCGTAGAAATTTTTTATTTTCTGCAATGTTCCCCAACAAGGACGTCTAACTTGTTTTTGCAGGGCATGTTGTGATGTGATATGGTCAAGACATGATGCTAAATTTTATTGTATGAGATGATCATGTTTTGTAACCGAGTTATCGGCAACTGGCAGGAGCCATATGGTTATCGCTTTATTGTATGCAATGCAATCGCCCTGTAATGCTTTACTTTATCACTAAGCGGTAGTGATAGTCATAGAAGCATAAGATTGGCGAGACGATAACGATGCTACGATGGAGATCAAGGTGTTGCGCCGGTGACGATGGCAATCATGGAGGTGCTTCGGAGATGGAGATCACAAGCACAAGATGATGATAGCCATATCATATCACTTATATTGATTGCATGTGATGTTTATCTTTTATGCATCTTATCTTGCTTTGATTGACGGTAGCATTATAAGATGATCTCTCACTAAATTTCAAGATAAAAGTGTTCACCCTAAGTATGCACCGTTGCCAAAGTTCGTCGTGCGCAGACACCACGTGATGATCGTGTTGGAAATATGCCCTAGAGGCAATAATAAAATGGTTATTATTGTATTTCCTTGTTCATGATAATTGTCTATTGTTCATGCTATAATTGTATTAACTAGAAACCGTAATACATGTGTGAATACATAGACCACAACATGTCCCTAGTGAGCCTCTAGTTGACTAGCTCGTTGATAAACAGATGGTCATGGTTTCCTGACCATGGACATTGGATGTCATTGATAATGGGATCACATCATTAGGAGAATGATGTGATGGACGAGACCCAATCCTAAGCATACCACAAGATCGTGTAGTTCGTTTGCTAAAGCTTTTCTAATGTCAAGTATCATTTCCTTAGACCATGAGATTGTGTAACTCCCTGATACCGTAGGAGTGCTTTGGGTGTACCAAACGTCACAACATAACTGGGTGGCTATAAAGATGCACTACGGGTATCTCCGAAAGTGTCTGTTGGGTTGGCACGAATCAAGACTGGGATTTGTCACTCCATATGACGGAGAGGTATCTCTGGGCCCACTCGGTAATGCATCATCATAATGAGCTCAATGTGACTAAGTAGTTAGTCACGGGATCATGCATTATGGAACGAGTAAAGTGACTTGCCGGTAACGAGATTGAACGAGGTATTGGGATACCGATGATCGAACCTCGGGCAAGTAACATACCGATTGACAAAGGGAATTGCATACGGGATTGATGGAATCCTTGACATCGTGGTTCATCCGATGAGATCATCATGGAACATGTGGGAGCCAACATGGGTATCTAGATCCCGCTGTTGGTTATTGACCGGAGAACGTCTCGGTCATGTTTGCATGGTTCCCGAACCCGTAGGGTCTACACACTTAAGGTTTGGTGACGCTAGAGTTGTTATGGGAAATAGTATGTGGTTACCGAAGGTTGTTCGGAGTCCCGGATGAGATCCCGTACATGACGAGGAGCTCCGGAATGGTCCGGAGGTGAAGATCGGTATATTGGACGAAGGGTATTGGAGTCCGGAATTGTTCCGGGGGTACCAGGTGATGACCAGCGTGTCCGAAAGGGGTTTTGGAGGCCCCGGCAAGCGTTGGGGGGCCTTATGGGCCAAGGGGAGAGGGCACATCAGCCCACTAAGGGGCTGAGCGCCCCTCCCACCCCATCTCACGTAACCAGGAGAGGTGGGGGCGCCACCCCTAGGGCAGCCGCCCCTCCTGGCTTGGGGGGCAAGTTTCCTAGGGGGTGGGGGCGCCCAAACCCATCTAGGGTTTCCCCTGTGGCCGCCGCCCCTCCCCTAGGGAACCCTAGGGCGCCTCCCCCTCCTCCCTTCCCCCTATATATAGTGAGGGAGAGCGAGGTCAGCCGCACCCTTCCCCTGACGCAGCCCCTCCCTCCTCCAACTCCTCCTCCTACTCCGCAGTGCTTGGGGAAGCCCTGCTGGAGAATCACGAGCTCCACCAACCCCACGCCATCGTGCCGTCGGAGTTCTCCCTCAACTTCTCCTCTCCCCTTGCTGGACCAAGAAGTTGGAGACGTCCCCGGACTGTACGTGTGTTGAACGCGGAGGCGCCGTCCGTTCGGCGCTAGATCGGATCTTCCGCGATTTGAATTGCCGCGAGTACGACTCCATCAACCGCGTTCTTGTAACGCTTCCGCTTAGCGATCTTCAAGGGTATGAAGATGCTCATCCTCTCCCTCTCTTGTTGCTAGAATCTCCATAGATTGATCTTGGTGATGCATAGAAAATTTTGAATTTCTGCTACGTTCCCCAACAGTGGCATCATGAGCTAGGTCTATTGCGTAGATTCTATGCACGAGTAGAACACAAGTAGTTGTGGGCGTTGGTTTTGTTCAATATGCTTATCGTTACTAGTCCTATCTTGTTTCGACGGTATTGTGGGATGAAGCGGCCCGGACCGACCTTACACATACACTTACGTGAGACAGGTTCCACCGACTGACATGCACTTGTTGCATAAGGTGGCTAGCGGGTGCTAGTCTCTCTCACTTTAGTCGGATCGGATTCGATGAAAAGGGTCCTTATGAAGGGTAAATAGCAATTGGCATATCACGTTGTGGTTTTGGCGTAGTTAAGAAACGTTCTTGCTAGAAACCTATAGCAGCCACGTGAAAACTTGCAACAACAATTAGAGGACGTCTAACTTGTTTTTGCAGCACATGCCGTGTGATGTGATATGGCCAAGAAGGATCTGATGAATGAAATATATGTGATGTATGAGATTGATCATATTCTTGTAATAGGAATCACGACTTGCATGTCGATGAGTATGACAACCGGCAGGAGCCATAGGAGTTGTTTTTAATTATTGTATGACCTGCGTGTCACTGAATAACGCCATGTAATTACTTTACTTCATTGCTAAACCGTTAGCTATAGTAGTAGAAGTAATCAGTTGGCGAGACAACTTCATGGAGACACGATGATGGAGATCATGATGATGGAGATCATGGTGTCATGCCGGTGACGATGATGATCATGGAGCCCCGAAGATGGAGATCAAAAGGAGCAAAATGATATTGGCCATATCATGTCACTATTTGATTGCATGTGATGTTTATCATGTTTATGCATCTTATTTGCTTAGAACGACGGTACTAAATAAGATGATCCCTCATAATAATTTCAAGAAAGTGTTCCCCCTAACTGTGCACCGTTGCGAAAGTTCGTTGTTTCGAAGCACCACGTGATGATCGGGTGTGATAGATTCTAACGTTCACATACAACGGGTGTAAGCCAGATTTACACATGCAAAACACTTAGGTTGACTTGACGAGCCTAGCATGTACAGACATGGCCTCGGAACACAAGAGATCGAAAGGTCGAACATGAGTCGTATAGTAGATACGATCAACATGAAGATGTTCACCGATGATGACTAGTCCGTCTCACGTGATGATCGGGCACGACCTAGTTGACTCGGATCATGTATCACTTAGATGACTAGAGGGATGTCTATCTGAGTGGGAGTTCATTAAATAATTTCTTTAGATGAACTTAATTATCATGAAAATAGTCAAAAGGTCTTTGCAAATTATGTCATAACTTGCGCTTTAGTTCTACTGTTTTAGATATGTTCCTAGAGAAAATTTAGTTGAAAGATGATAGTAGCAATTATGCGGACTGGGTCCGTAAACTAAGGATTGTCCTCATTCCTGCGTAGAAGGCTTATGTCCTTAATGCACCGCTCGGTGTGCTGAACCTCGAACGTCGTTTGTGGATGTTGTGAACATCTGACATACACGTTTTGATGACTACATGAAAGTTCAGTAATGTTAAAGGTTTAGAATTGTGGCGCTGAAGACGTTTTTGAAACGTCACGGAACATATGAGATGTTCCAAGGGCTGAAATTGGGATTTCAGGCTCGTGCCCACGTCAAGAGGTATGAGACCTCCGACAAGTTTCTTAGCCTACAAACTAATTGAGAAAAGCTCAGCTTGTACTCAGATTGTCTGGGTACAAAAATCACTTGAATCGAGTGGGAGTTAATCTTCCAGATGAGATAGTGATGTTTCTCCAAAGTCATTGCCACCAAGCTACTAGAGCTTCATGATGAACTATAACCTATCAGGGATAGATATGATGATCCTTGAAATATTCGCAATGTTTGACACCGCGAAAGTAGAAATCAAGATGGAGCATCAATTGTTGATGGTTAGGGAAACCACTAGTTTCAAGAAGGGCAAGGGCAAGAAGGGATACTTCATGAAATGGAAAATCAGTTGCTGCTCTAGTGAAGAAACCCAAGGTTGAACCCAAACCCGAGACTAAGTGCTTCTGTAATGAGGGGAACAATCACTGAAGCAAAACTACCCTAGATACTTGGTAGATGAGAACGCTGGCAAGGTCGACAGAAGTATATTGGATATATATTATATTGATGTGTACTTTACTAGTACTCCTAGTAGCACCATGGTAATAGATACCGGTTCAGTTGCTAAGTGTTAGTAACTCGAAATAAAAGGCTACAGAATAAACGGAGACTAGCTAAAGGTGAGATGATGATATGGTTTGGAAGTGTTTCCAAGGTTGATGTGATCAAGCATCGCATACTCCCTCTACCATCGAGATTGGTGTTAAACCTAAATAATTGTTATTTGGTGTTTGCGTTAAGCATAGACATGATTGGATTATGTTTATCGCAATATGGTTATTCATTTAAGGAGAATAATGGTTACTCTATTTATTTGAATAATACCTTCAATGGTCTTGCACCTAAAATGAATGGTTTATTGAATCTCGATCGTAGTGATACACATGTTCATGCCAAAAGATATAAGAAAGTAATGATATAGTGCCACCTACTTGTGGCACTGCCATTTGAGTCATATTGGTATAAAACGCATGAAGAAGCTCCATGTTGATGGATCTTTGGACTCACTCGTTTTTGAAAAGATTGAGACATGTGAACTATGTCTATTGGTATATACGCATGAAGAAACTCCATGCAGATGGACCGTTTGGACTCACTTGATTTTGAATCACTTGAGACATGCAAACCATACCACATGGGCAAGATGACTGAAAGCCTCGTTTTCAGTAAAATGGAACAAGAAAGAAACTTGTTGGAAGTAATACATTTTGATGTGTGCAACCCAATGAGTGCTGAGGCATGCAGTGGATATCGTTATGTTCTTACTTCACAGATGATTTGAGTAGATATTGAGTATATTTACTTGATGAAACACAAGTCTGAATTATTGAATGGTCAAGTAATTTCAGAGTGAAGTTGAAGATCGTCGTGACAAGAGGATAAAATGTCTATGATATGATCATAGAGATGAATATCTGAGTTGCGAGTTTGGTACACAATTGAGACATTGTGGAAATTGTTTCACAACTAACACCGCCTGGAACACCATAGTGTGATGGTGTGTCTGAACATCATAGATGCACCCCATTGGATATGGGGCATACCATGATGTCTCTTATCGAATTACCACTATCGTTCATGGGTTAGGCATTAGAGACAACCACATTCACTTTAAATAGGGCACCACATAATTCCGTTGAGATGACACCATATGAAATATGGTTTAGAGAAACCTAACCTGTCGTTTCTTGAAAGTTTGGGGCTGTGACGCTTATGTGAAAAAAACTTTCATCCTAATAAGCTCGAACCCAAAGCGGATAAATACATCTTCATAGGACACCCAAAATAGTTGGGTATACCTCCTATTTCAGATCCGGAAGCAAAAGTGATTGTTTCTAGTAACGGATCCTTTCTCTAGGAAAAGTTTCTCTCGAAAGAATTGAGTGGGAGGATGGTGGAGACTTGATATGGTTATTGAACCGTGATACGTCTCCCACGTATCTATAATTTTTGATTGCTCCATGCTATTTTATCTACTGTTTTAGGCCATATTGGGCTTTATTATCCACTTTTATATTTTTTTGGGACTAACCTATTAACCGGAGGCCCAGCCCAGATTTGCTGTTTTATGCCTATTTAGTGTTTCGAGGAAAAGGAATATCATACGGAGTCAAAACGGAACAAAATCAACTGGAGAAGTTATTTTTGGAAGGAAAGCAACCCAGGGAACTTGGAGTGCACGTCAGGGGAGATACGGGCTGCCCACGAGGGTGCCCCTCGGGCACGCCCCCCTGCCTCGTGGGGCCCCCTAGCTCCTCCGACGTACCCCCTACACCCATATATACTCTTGTACCCTAAAACTTCCAGAACAGAAGATAGATCGGGAGTTCCACCGCTGCAAGCCTCTGTAGCCACCAAAAACCTCTCGGGAGCCCGTTCCGGCGCCCTACCAGAGGGGGATCCCATCATCGGTGGCCATCTTCATCATCCCGGCGCTATCCATGACGAGGAGGGAGTAGTTCACCCTCGGGGCTGAGGGTATGTACCAGTAGCTATGTGTTTGATCTCTCTCTCTCGTGTTCCTCTATGGCACGATCTTGATGTATCCCGAGCTTTGCTATTGTAGTTGGATCTTATGATGTTTCTCCCCCTCTACTCTCTTGTGATGAATTGAGTTTCCCCTTTGAAGTTATCTTATCGGATTGAGTCTTTTATGAGAACACTTGATGTATGTCTTGCCGTGATTATCTGTGGTGACAATGGGATATCATGTGCCACTTGATGTATGTTTTGGTGATCAACTTGCGGGTTTCGTGACAATGGGAACCTATGCATAGGGGTTGGCACACGTTCTTGACTCTCCGGTAGAAACTTTGGGGCACTCTTTGAAGTACTTGTTTGTTGGTTGGATGAATCTCAGATTGTGTGATGCATATCGTATAATCATGCCCACGGATACTTGAGGTGACAATGGAGTATCTAGTTGACATTAGAGTTTTGGTTGATTTGTGTCTTAAGGTGTTATTCTAGTATGAACTCTTTTATAGATTAATCCGAAAGAATAACTTTGAGGTGGTTTCGTACCCTACCATAATCTCTACATTTGTTCTCCGCTATTAGTGGCTTCGGAGTGACTCTTTGTTGCATGTTGAGGGCTTGTTATATGATCTATTTATGTTATCATTGTTGAGAAAACTTGCACTAGTGAAAGTATGAACCCTAAGCCTTGTTTCCTATCATTGCAATACCGTTTACGCTCACTTTTACCTTTAGTTACCTTGCTGTTTTTATTATTTCATATTACAAAAACCTATATCTACTATCTATTTTGCACTTGTATCACCATCTCTTCGTCGAACTAGTGCACCTATACAATTTTCCACTGTATTGGGTGTGTTGGGGACACAAGAGACTTTTTGTTATTTGGTTGCAGGGTTGTTTGAGAGAGACCATCTTCATCCTACGCCTCCTACGGATTGATAAACCTTAGGTCATCCACTTGAGGGAAATTTGCTACTGTCCTACAAACCTATGCACTTGCAGGCCCAACAACATCTACAAGAAGAAGGTTGTGTAGTAGACATCAAGCTCTTTACTGGCGCCGTTGCCGGGGAGGTTAGTGCTTGAAGGTATATCTTTAGATCTTGCAATCGAATCTTTTTGTTTCTTGTTTTATCACTAGTTTAGTTTATAAAAGAAAACTACAAAAAAATGGAATTAAGGATGCCTCATATGCTTCATCTTTTTAATGTCTTTCGTGAAAATGATGGGAAGGAAAATTATGCTCAAGTACTAGAAGAAGAATTACATAGAATGCTTGGCATGAAACATGTGAATGATGAGCATGATTGCAATGTTATTAGTATGAATTCCTTGAATATCCATGATGCTAATGATATGCAAAGCCACAAGCTTGGGGAAGCTATGTTTGATGAAGATGATATTTGTCCCCCAAGCTTTGATGAGCAAATTTACTATGATGAAAGCATGCCTCCTATCTATGATGATTATTGTGATGATACGTATGCTATAAAGAAGAAGTTTGCTTATGTGGAGAGTAGTAAATTTTCTATGCTAGTAGATCATGAAAAGAATGCTTTAGGTGCTGGTTATATTGTTGAATTCATTCATGATGCTACTGAAAATTATTATGAGGGAGGAATACATGCTTGTAGGAATTGCAATAATATCAAGTTTCCTCTCTATGTGCTTAAAATCTTGAAACTATGCTTGTTTTACCTTCCTATGCTTGTTGATTATTGTTCCCATAAGTTGTTTGATCACAAAATCCCTATGCATAGGAAGTGGGTTAGACTTAAAAGTGCTAGTCATATGCTTCATGATGCTCCCGTTATGTTTCAATTCTTATCTTTTATGTGAGCATCATTGTCATTATCATGCCTAGCTAAAAGGCATTAAAGAAAAGCGCTTGTTGGGAGACAACCCAATATGTATCCTTACTGTTTTTGTGTGTCCACATGATTATTCTACTGTAGTAATCATGTTTTATAGCTTTTGTTTCAATAAAGTGCCAAGTAAGACCTTTAGGATGGCTTACGGTGATAGTTGTGTTGATCCTGCTGAAAATCAGAAACTTTTGCACCCAGTAAATTAGTTTTGTTAATTCACAGAAACGTGCTTCTGATATGATTATTTTTGCTCTAGATTGGTACACAAATTCTTTAGGACGTCCTAATTTGGTAGGAATTTTGGAGTTCCATAAGTATACGTTTGATACAGATTACTACAGACTGTTCTGTTTTTGACAGACTCTGTTTTCGTTGTGTTGTTTGCTTATTTTGATGAATCTATGAGTAGTATCGGAGGGTATGAACCATAGAGAAGTTGGAATACAGTAGATATTACACCAATATGAATTTAGAATGATTTCATTACAGTACCTAAGTGGTGGTTTTATTTTCTTATACTAACGGAGCTTACGAGTTTTCTGTTGAGTTTTGTGTTGTGAAGTTTTCAAGTTTTTTGGGTAAAGATTCGATGGACTATGGAATAAGGAGTGGAAAAGAGCCTAAGATTGGGGATGCCCATGGCACCCCAAGATATTCAAGGATAACCAAGAGCCTAAGCTTGGGGATGCCCCGGAAGGCATCCCCTCTTTCGTCTTCGTTCATCGGTAACTTTACTTGGAGCTATATTTTTATTCACCACATGATTTGTGTTTTGCTTGGAGTGTCATTTTATCTTGTTAGTATTTGCTTGATTTTAGTCAGATTAATGTTTTGCATCTTTAGTTTCAATAGAAAAGTCAAGGATAGCCTTTGCCATGCTTATTTTGCTAGTATACATGTTGCTGTTTGAAAACAGAAAGTTTACCGCTGTTGCGAAAATTCCTTAGAAAAGTCAGAGCATGATATAATGTTGAAACTTTTTGCATAATGAGCTCTGATAAATTTATTACAGTGGGAATTTTAGTTCATAATTTTTGAGTTAGGGAAGTATGATGAATCTTGCATTCTTTACAGACTGTACTGTTTTGGCAGATTGCTGTTATGTTTGCGTTGTTTGCATATGTTTGCTTGTTTAATGATTCTATTTGAGGATAGGAGTATTAAATATGCAGAGGCATTTAGTATGCAATGTTGAATAATAATTTTAGTGATTTTTTACAGTAGAAAATGATAAGATTTTGCATTGGTTTATACTAACCTATCTCACGTGTTCTTGTTGAGTTTGTTGTGAATGAAGCTTTTGATAAAAAGAGAAACCATGATATGAGATGAATTAAGGAGACATAAAAGCTCAAGCTTGGGGTTGCCCAAGGCACCCCAAGATAATATTTGAAGAAGTCTCAAGCATCTAAGCTTGGGGATGCCCCGGTAGGCATCCCACCTTTCTTCTTCAACAACTATCGGTTAGTATCGGTTGAGCCTAAGTTTTTGCTTCTTCACATGAGTTGTGCTATCCTTGCAATGTAGTTTTCTTTAGCTTTGCTTGCTGTTTGAATAAAGTATCAAGATCTGAAATTATTAAATGAGAGAGAGTCTTCACATAGTTGCATAATTATTTAGCTACTCATTGACCTTCACTTATATCTTTCGGAGTAGTTTTTGCTCTAGTGCATAACTTATACCTTTTAGAGCATGGTGGTTGTTTTATTTTGAAGAAATAGATGAACTCTCATACTTCACTTAGATTATTTTGAGAGTCGTTAATAGCATGGTAACTTGCTTAATGTTAATATACTTGGTATTCAAGATATGTGAAACTTTATTTTGAGTGAATTGAATACTAAGATAAGTTTGATGCTTGATAATTGTTTTGAGATATGGAGGTGATAATATCAAAGTCGTGCTAGTTGAGTAATTGTGAATTCAAAGAATGCTTGTGTTGAAGTTTGCAAGTCCCGTAGCATGCACGTATGGTTAAAGTTGTGTAACAAATTTGAAACATGAAGTGTATCTGGCTTGTGCATCCTTATGAGTGGCGGTCGGGGACGAGCGATGGTCTTTTCCTACCAATCCACCCCCCTAGGAGCATGCGCATAGTACTTGATTTTTGATGGCTTGTAAATTTTTACAATAAGTATATGAGTTCTTTTGACTAATGTTGAGTCCATGGATTATACGCACTCTCACCTTTCCGCCTTTGCTAGCCTCTTCGGTACCGTGCATTGCCCTTTCTCACCTTGAGAGTTGGTGCAAACTTCGCCGGTGCATCCAAACCCCGTGATACGATACGCTCTATCACACATAAACCTCCTTATATCTTACTCAAAACAGCCACCATACCTACCTATCATGGCATTTCCATAGCCATTCCGAGATATATTGCCATGCAACTTCCATCATCATCATCATGACATACATTACTTTTGTCATATTGCCATTGCATGATCATGTAGTTGACATCGTATTTGTGGCAAAGCCACCATGCATTATTTTTCATACATGTCACTGTTGATTCATTGCACCATCCCGGTACACGACCGGAGGCATTCATATAGAGTCATATCTTGTTCTAAGTTTCGAGTTGTAATCCTTATGTTGTAATCAATAGAAGTGTGATGATCATCATTATTAGAGCATTGCCCAAACAAAAAAAAGAGAAAGGCCAAAAAAAAGAAAGGCCCAAAAAAAAGAGAAAATAAATAAAAAGGGCAATGCTACTATCTCTTTTTCCACACTTGTGCTTCAAAGTAGCACCTTGTTCTTCATGTAGTGAGTCTCATATATTGTGCTTCAAAGTAGCACCTTGTTCTTCATGTAGTGAGTCTCATAAGTTGTCTTTTTCATACTAGTGGGAATTTTTCATTATAGAACTTGGCTTGTATATTCCTACAATGGGCTTCCTCAAATGCCCTAGGTCTTCATGAGCAAGCAAGTTGGATGCACACCCACTAGTTTTCTTTTGTTGAGCATACATAGCTCTAGTGCATCCATTGCATGGAAATCCCTACTCCTCATGTTGACATCAATTAATGGGCATCTCCATAGCCCGTTGATTAGCCTTGTCAATGTGAGACTTTCTCCTTTTTTGTCTTCTCCACACAATCCCCATCATCATATTCTATTCCACCCATAGTGGTATATCCATGGCTCACGCTCATGTATTGCGTGAAGGGTGAAAAAGTTTGAGATTATTTAAGTATGAAACAATTGCTTGGCTTGTCATCGGGGGTATAGAAGTTGGGAACATCTTTGTGTGACAAAAATGAAGCATAGCCTAACTATATGATTTTGTAGGGATGAACTTTCTTTTGCCATGTTATTTTGAGAAGACATGATTGCTTTATTAGAATGCTTGAAGTATTATTATTTTTATGTCAATATGAACTTTTGTCTTGAATCTTTTGGATCTGAATATTCATGCCACAATTAAGAAGATTTACATTGAAATTATGCCAAAGTATCACTCCGCATCAAAAATTCTTTTTTATCATTTACCTACTCGAGGACGAGCAGGAATTAAGCTTGGGGATGCTTGATACGTCTCCAACGTATCTATAATTTTTGATTGCTCCATGCTACTTTATCTGCTGTTTTAGGCAATATTGGGCTTTATTATCCACTTTTATATTATTTTTGGGACTAACCTATTAACCGGAGGCCCAACCCAGATTTGCTATTTTATGCCTATTTCAGTGTTTCGAGGAAAAAGAATATAAAATGGAGTCAAAACGGAACGAAATCAACTGGAGAAGTTATTTTTGGAAGGAAAGCAACCCAGGGAACTTGGAGTGCATGTCAGGGGAGATACGGGCTGCCCACGATGGTGGAAGGCGCGCCCACACCCCCCGGGCGCGCTCCCCTGCCTCGTGTGGCCCCCGTAGCTCCTCCGACGTACCCCCTGCACCCATATATACTCGTGTACCCTAAAACTTCTAGAACAGAAGATAGATCGGGAGTTCCACCACCGCAAGCCTCTGTAGCCACCAAAAACCTCTCGGGAGCCCGTTCCGGCACCCTGCCGGAGGGGGATCCCATCACCGGTGCCCATATTCATCATCCCGGTGCTATACATGACGAGGAGGGAGTAGTTCACCCTCGGGGCTGAGGGTATGTACCAGTAGCTATGTGTTTGATCTCTCTCTCTCTCGTGTTCTCTCTCGTGTTCCTCTATGGCACGATCTTGATGTATCCCGAGCTTTGCTATTGTAGTTGGATCTTATGATGTTTCTCCCCCTCTAGTCTCTTGTGATGAATTGAGTTTCCCCTTTGAAGTTATCTTATCGGATTGAGTCTTTTATGAGAACACTTGATGTATGTCTTGCCATGATTATCTGTGGTGACAATGGGATATCATGTGCCACTTGATGTATGTTTTGGTGATCAACTTCCGGGTTTCGTGACATTGGGAACCTATGCATAGGGGTTGGCACACGTTCTTGACTCTCCGGTAGAAACTTTGGGGCACTCTTTGAAGTACTTTTTTGTTGGTTGGATGAATCTGAGACTGTGTTATGCATATCGTATAATCATGCCCACGGATACTTGAGGTGACAATGGAGTATCTAGGTGACATTAGGGTTTTGGTTGATTTGTGTCTTAAGGTGTTATTCTAGTACGAACTCTTTTATAGATTGATCCGAAAGAATAACTTTGAGGTGGTTTCGTACCCTACCATAGTCTCTACGTTTGTTCTCCGCTATTAGTGGCTTCACAGTGACTCTTTGTTGCATGTTGAGGGCTTGTTATATGATCTATTTATGTTATCATTGTTGAGAGAACTTGCACTAGTGAAAGTATGAACCCTAGGCCTTGTTTCCTATCATTGCAATACCGTTTACGCTCACTTTTACCTTTACTTACCTTGCTGTTTTTATTATTTCAGATTACAAAAACATATATCTACTATCTATTTTGCACTTGTATCACCATCTCTTCGCCGAACTAGTGCACCTATACAATTTTCCACTGTATTGGGTGTGTTGGGGACACAAGAGACTTTTTGTTATTTGGTTGCAGGGTTGTTTGAGAGAGACCATCTTCATCCTACGCCTCCTACGGATTGATAAACCTTAGGTCATCCACTTGAGGGGAATTTGCTACTGTCCTACAAACCTGTGCACTTGCAGGCCCAACAATGTCTACAAGAAGAAGGTTGTGTAGTAGACATCAAACCGTCACTACAACTAGTGTGTAGTAGGGCACATGAAGTTGTTCCTGTGGCACCTACACCAATTGAAGTGGAAGCTGATGATAGTGATCATGAAGCATCAGATCAAGTCACTGCCGAACCTCGTAGGACGACAAGGACGCGTACTGCTTCAGAGTGGTACGGTAATCCTGTCTTGGAGGTTATGTTGCTAGACAACAATGAACCTACAAGCTATGGAGAAGCGATGGTGGGCCCGGATTCTGACAAATGGCTCGAGGCCATAAAATCCGAGAGAAGATCCATGTATAAAACAAAGTGTAGACTTTGGAAGAACTACTTGATGGTCATAAGGCTATTGGGTACAGATGGATTTTAAAAGGGAAGACAGACAATGATGGTAAGTGTCACCATTAACAAAGCTCGACTTGTCGCTGAGATGTTTTCCGACAAGTTCAAGGAGTTGACTACGATGATACTTTCTCACTCGTAGCGATGCTAAGAGTCTGTTAGAATTATATTAGCAGCTACTGCATTATTTATGAAATCTTGCAGATAGGATGTCAAAATATAGTTTCCTCGACGATTTTCTTGAGGAAAGGTTGTATCTGATACAACCAGAAGGTTTTGACAATCCTAAAAGATGCTAACAAGTATGTAAAGCTCCAGCAATCCTTCTAAGGACTGGAGTAAGCATCTCGGAGTTGGAATATATGCTTTGATGAGATGATCAAAGATTTTGGATTTATACAAATTTATGAGAAACTTGTATTTCCAAAGAAGTGAGTGGGAGCACTATAGAATTTCTGATGAGTATATGTTGTTGACGTATTGTTGATTAGAAATGATATAGAATTTCTAGAAAGCATATAGGGTATTTGAAAATGTGTTTTTCAATGGAAAACCTGGATTAAGCTACTTGAACATTGAGCATCAAGATCTATAAGGATAGATCAAAAATGGTCAATAATACTTTCAAATGAATACATGCCGTGACAAGATTTTGAAGAAGTTCAAAATAGATCGGCGAAGAAGGAGTTCTTGGCTGTGTTATAAGGTGTGAGTATTGAGTAAGACTCAAGACATGACCTCGGTAGAAGAGAGAGAATGGACGAAGGTCGTCCCCTATGCTTCAGACATAGGCTCTACAGTATGCTATGCTGTGTACCGTACCTGAAGTGTGCCTTGCCATGAGTCAGTCAAGGGGTACAAGAATGATCCAGGAATGGATAACAAGATAGCAGTCAAACATATCCTTAGTAACTAGTGGACTAAGGAATTTTCTCAATTATGGAGGTGGTAAAAGAGTTCGTCGTAAAGGGTTACGCCGATGCGAACTTTGACACTAATCTGGATTATTCTGAGTAGTAAACCGGAATTGTATAGTAGAACAGTTATTTGGAATAGCTCCAAATAGAGCGTGGTAGCTGCATCTAGGAGATGACATAGAGATTTGTAAAGCACACATGGATCTGAAAGATTCAGACCTGTTAACTAATAACCTCTCTCACAAGCGAGATATGATCAAACCCCATGGGTGTTGAATTCATTACAATCAAATAGTGATGTGAACTAGATTATTGAATCTAGTGCAAGTGGGAGACTGTTGGAAATATGCCCTAGAGGCAATAATAAAATGGTTATTATTGTATTTCCTTGTTCATGATAATTGTCTATTGTTCATGTTATAATTGTATTAACTGGAAACCGTAATACATGTGTGAATACATAGACCACAACATGTCCCTAGTGAGCCTCTAGTTGACTAGCTCGTTGATCAACAGATGGTCATGGTTTCCTGACCATGGACATTGGATGTCATTGATAACGGGATCACATCATTAGGAGAATGATGTGATGGACGAGACCCAATCCTAAGCATAGCACAAGATCGTGTAGTTCATTAGTTAAAGCTTTTCTAATGTCAAGTATCATTTCCTTAGACCATGAGATTGTGTAACTCCTTGATACCACATGAGTGCTTTGGTTGTACCAAACGTCACAACGTAACTGGGTGGCTATAAAGGTGCACTACGGGTATCTCCGAAAGTGTCTGTTGGGTTGGAACGAATCGAGACTGGGATTTGTCACTCCGTATGATGGAGAGGTATCTCTGGGCCCACTCGGTAATGCATCATCATAATGAGCTCAATGTGACTAAGTAGTTAGTCACGGGATCATGCATTATGGAACGAGTAAAGTGACTTGCCGGTAACGAGATTGAACAATGTATTGGGATACCGACGATCGAATCTCGGGCAAGTAACATACCGATTGACAAAGGGAATTGCATACGGGATTGCTGGAATCCTTGACATCGTGGTTCATCTGATGAGATCATCGTGGAACATGTGGGAGCCTGATATGTCTCCAACGTATCTATAATTTTTTATTGCTCCATGCTACTTTATCTACTGTTTTGGACTATATTTTTATTTTCCACTTTTATATTATTTTTGGGACTAACCTATTAACCGGAGGCCCAGCCCAGAATTTCTGTTTTTTGCCTATTTCAGTGTTTCGAAGAAACGGAATATCAAACGGAGTCCCATCGGAATAAAACCTTCGGGAGCGTGATTTTCTCACCGAACGTGATCCACGAGACTTTGACCCTACTCCAAGAAGTACCAGAGGCGGTCACGAGGGTGGAGGGCGTGCCCCCTGGGCGCGCCCCCTACCTCGTGGGCCCCTTGTTGCTCCACTGACGTACTCCTTCCTCCTATATATACCTACGTATCCCCAAACGATCAGAACAGGAGCCAAAAACCTAATTCCACCGCCGCAACCTTCTGTATCCACGAGATCCCATCTCGGGGCCTGTTCCGGAGCTCCACCGGAGGGGGCATCCACCATGGAGGGCTTCTACATCAACACCATAGCCCCTCCGATGAAGTGTGAGTAGTTTACTTCAGACCTTCGGGTCCATAGCTAGTAGCTAGATGGCTTCTTCTCTCTTTTTGGATCTCAATACAATTTCTCCCCCTCTCTTGTGGAGAACTATTCGATGTAATCTTCTTTTTGCGGTGTGTTTGTTGAGGCCGATGAATTGTGGGTTTATGATCCAGTGTTATCTATGGAAAATATTTGAATCTTCTCTGAATTCTTTTATGTATGATTGAGTTATCTTTGCAAGTCTCTTCGAATTATCCTTTTTGGTTTGGCCAACTAGATTGGTAGTTCTTGCAATGGGAGAAGTGCTTAGCTTTGGGTTCAATCTTGCGGTGTCCTTTCCTAGTGGTAGCAGGGGAAGCAAGGCACGTATTGTATTGTTGCCATCAAGGATAACAAGATGGTTTTTTTATCATATTGCATGAATTTATCCCTCTACATCATGTCATCTTGCTTAAGACGTTACTCTGTTTTTAACTTAATACTCTAGATGCATGCTGGATAGCGGTCGATGAGTGGAGTAATAGTAGTAGATGCAAAATCGTTTCGATCTACTTGTCTTGGACGTGATGCCTATATACATGATCATTACCTAGATATGCTCATAACTATGCTCAATTCTGTCAATTGCTCAACAGTAATTTGTTCACCCACCGTAGAATATCTATGCTCTTGAGAGAAGCCACTAGTGAAACCTATGGCCCCCGGGTCTATTCTCATCATATCAATCTCTATCGCTTTATTACTTGCTTTGTTTTTACTTTGCCTTTTACTTTTCACTTTGCATCTATCTATCAAAAATACCAAAAATATTATTTATCATCTCTATCAGATCTCACTCTCGTAAGTGACCGTGAAGGGATTGACAATCCCTAATCATGTTGGTTGCGAGTAGCTATCGTTTTGTGTAGGTACGAGGGACTTGTGCGTGGTCTCCTACTGGATTGATACCTTGGTTCTCAAAAACTGAGGGAAATACTTACACTACTTTGCTGCTTCATCCTCTCCTCTTCGGGGAAATCCAACGCAGTGCTCAAGAGGTAGCAAGAAGAATTTCTGGCGCCGTTGCCGGGGAGGCTCACACAAGCAAGTAAACCATACCAAGTACCCATCGCAATCCCTATCTCTCGCATTACATTATTTGCCATTTCCCTCTCATTTTCCTCTCCCCCACTTCACCCTTGCCGTTTTATTCGCCCTCTCTTTCCCAATCTCCTCCTCTCTTTCCCGTTTGCCTTTTCTCGTTGCCTTCTGTTTGCTTGTGTGTTGGATTAATTGTTGACATGGCGCAAGATAATACCAAATTGTGTGATTTCTCGAATACGAATAATAATGATTTCCTTAGTACTCCGATTGCTCCTCTTAATAATGATGAGTCCTGTGAAATCAATACCGCTTTGCTGAATCTTGTTATGAAAGATCAATTCGTCGGCCTTCCTAGTGAAGATGCCGCTACTCATCTAAACAATTTTGTTGATTTGTGTGATATGCAAAAGAAGAAAGATACGGATAACAATATTGTCAAATTGAAGTTATTTCTGTTTTCGCTTAGAGATCGTGCTAAAGTTTGGTTTTCGTCTTTGCCTAAAAATAGTATTGATTCTTGGAACAAGTGCAAAGATGCTTTTATCTCTAAGTATTTTCCTCCCGCTAAGATCATCACTCTTAGGAACGATATCAACAACTTGATCATGAGCATGTTGCCCAATCCTGGGAAAGAATGAAATTGATGCTTCGCAATTGCCCTACTCATGGTTTGAATTTATGGATGATCATACAAAAATTTTATGCCGGATTGAATTTTGCTTCTAGAAATCTTTTAGATTCGGCCGCGGGAGGCACGTTTATGGAAATTACGTTAGGAGATGCTACCAAATTGCTTGATAATATTATGGCTAATTATTCTCAATGGCACACCAAAAGATCTTCTAGTAAAAAAGTGCATGCTATAGAAGAAATCAATGTTTTGAGTGAAAAGATGGATGAACTTATGAAGATGTTTGCTCCTAAAAATACTCCTCTTGATCCCAATGATATGCCTTTGTCTACCTTGCTTGAGAATAATAATGAATCTATGGATGTGAATTTTGTTGGTAGGAATAGTTTTGGAAACAACGCGTATAGAGGGAATTTTAATCCTAGGCCTTATCCTAGTAATCCTTCTAATAATTATGGAAATTCCTACAACAACTCTTATGGAAATTTTAATAAGATGCCCTTTGAATTTGAGAGTAGTGTTAAAGAGTTTATGAATTCACAAAAGAATTTTAATGCTTTGCTTGAAGAGAAATTGCTTAAAGTTGATGATTTGGCTAGGAACGTTGATAGAATTTCTCTTGAAATTGATTATTTAAAGCTTAGATCTATTCCTCCTAAGCATTATATCAATGAGTCTCTCAAAGCCATGAGAATTTCCATTGATGAGTGCAAAGAAAGAACCGCTAGGATGCGTGCTTCCAAAGATGCCTTTATTAAAGCGTGTTCTTCCAATTCCTATGAAAATCAAGATGAAGATCTAAAAGTTATTGATGTGTCCCTCATTAAATCTTTGTTTTGCAATATGAATCTTGATGAAACTGAATATGATCTTCCTTTACCTAGAAGGCGTTCTAAGAATTCGGAGTTTCTAGATCTTGATGATGAAATTGATGAAAGTGGGATTGAAATAAATAAAAACTGAGATGTTGCTAAACCCACTATTTTGGATCTCAAGGAATTTAATTATGAAAATTGCTCTTTGATTGGTTGTATTTCCTTGTTGCAATCCGTGCTAGATTCTCCTCATGCTTATAGTCAAAATAAGGCCTTTACCGAACACATTGTTGATGCCTTGATGCAATCTTATGAAGAAAAACTTGAGTTGAAAGTTTCTATCCCTAGAAAACTTTATGATGAGTTGGAACCTACTATTAAAATTAAAATTAAAGATTATGAGTTTCATGCTTTGTGTGATTTGGGTGCTAGTGTCTCTACTATTTCCAAAGCTTTGTGTGATTTGCTAGACTTCCGTGATTTTGATGATTGCTCTCTAAACTTGCATCTTGCGGATTCCACTATTAAAAAGCCTATGGGAAGAATTAATGATGTTCTTATTGTTGCAAATAGGAATTATGTGCCCGTAGATTTTATCGTTCTTGACATAGATTGCAATCCTTCATGTCCTATTATTCTTGGTAGACCTTTCCTTAGAACGATTGATGCAATTATTGATATGAAGGAAGGGAATATTAGATTCCAATTTCCCTTAAAGAAGGGCATGAAACACTTCCCTAGAAATAAAATAAAATTACCATATGAATCTATCATGAGAGCCACTTATTGATTGCCTACCAAAGATGGCAATACCTAGATCTATCCTTGCTTTTATGCCTAGCTAGGGGTGTTAAACGATAGCGCTTGTTGGGAGGCAACCCAATTTTATTTTGTGTTTTTTTTGTTTTTGCTTCTGTTTAGGAATAAATAATCCATCTAGCTTCTATTTGGATGTGGTTTTATCTTTTAATTAGTGTTTGTGCCAAGTAGAACCTATAGGATAACCTACAATGATAGTTGATTTGATTCTGCTGAAAAATAGAATCTTTGCGTGCACGAATATAGTTTTGTTAAATCACAGAAACGTGCTTTTGCGTTGATTCTTTTTGCTTCTGTTCAATAAACAAATTTTCCAGGACTTCCTATTTTTGTATAAGTTTTAGAGTTCCAGAAGTTTGCCTTAGTTACAGATTTCTACAAACTGTTCTGTTTTTGACAGATTCTGTTTTGCGTGTGTTGTTTGCTTATTTTGATGAATCTATGGCTAGTAAAATAGTTTATAATCCATAGAGAAGTTGGAATACAGTAGGTTTAACACCAATATAAATAAAGAATGAGTTCATTACAGTACCTTAAGTAGTTCTTTGTTTTCTTTCTCTAACGGAGCTCACGAGATTTCTGTTGAGTTTTGTGTTGTGAAGTTTTCAAGTTTTGGGTGAATTCTTTTGATGGATTATGGAACAAGGAGTGGAAACAGCCTAAGATTGGGGATGCCCATGGCACCCCCAAGGTAATCCAAGGACACCAAAAAGTCAAAGCTTGGGGATGCCCCGGAAGGCATCCCCTCTCTCGTCCACTTCCATCGGTAATTTACTTGGAGCTATATTTTTATTCACCACATGATATGTGTTTTGCTTGGAGCGTCTTGTATCATTTGCGTCTTTGCTTGTTAGTTTACCACAATCATCCTTGCTGTACACACCTTTTGAGAGAGCCATGCATGAATTGGAATTTGCTAGAATACTCTATGTGCTTCACTTATATCTTTTGAGCTTGATAGTTTTGCTCATAGTACTCCACTTATATCTTTTGAGCATGATAATGTTTGCTCTAGTGCTTCACTTATATCTTTTAGAGCACGATGGTGGATTTGTTTTAAAGAAACTATTGATCTCTCATGCTTCACTTAGATTATTTTGAGAGTCGTTAATAACATGGTAATTCGCTTAATGTTAATATACTTGGTGTTCAAGATATGTGAAACTTTCTTTTGAGTGCGTTGAATACTAAGATAAGTTTGATGCTTGATAATTGTTTTGAGATATGAAGATGGTGATATTAGAGTCATGCTAGTTAAGTAGTTGTGAATTCAAAGAATACTTGTGTTGAAGTTTGTGATTCCCGTAGCATGCATGTATGGTGAACCGTTATGTGATGAACTCGGAGCATGATTTATTTATTGATTGTCTTCCTTATGAGTGGTGGTCGGGGACGAGCGATGGTCTTTTCCTACCAATCTATCCCCCTAGGAGCATGCGCGTAATACTTTGCTTTGATAACTTCTAGATTTTTGCAACAAGTATATGAGTTCTTTATGACTAATGTTGAGTCCATGGATTATATGCACTTTTTCCCATCCTTCCACCTTTGCTAGCCTCTCTAATACCGCGCACTTTTCGCCGGTATCATACACCCACCATATACCTTCCTCAAAACAGCCACCATACCTTCCTATCATGGCGTTTCCATAGCCATTACGAGATATATTGCCATGCAACTTTCCACCGTTCCATTTATTATGACATGCTCCATCATTGTCATATTGATAGCATGATCATGTAGTTGACATCGTATTTGTGGCAAGGCCACCGTTCATAATTCTTTCATACATGTCACTCATGATTCATTGCATATCCCGGTACACCGCCGGAGGCATTCATATAGAGTTATACTTTGTTCTAAGTATCGAGATGTAATTGTTGAGTTGTAAGAAAAATAAAAGTGTGATGATCATCATTATTAGAGCATTGTCCCAAGTGAGGAAAGGATGATGGAGACTATGATTCCCCATAAGTCGGGATGAGACTCCGGATGAAAAATTAAAAAAAGGCCAAAAAAGAAAGAGAAAGGCCCAAATAAAAAAACAATGAGAGAAAAAGAGAGAAGGGACAATGCTACTATCCTTTTACCACACTTGTGCTTCAAAGTAGCACCAAGATCTTCATGATAGAGAGTCTCTCATTTTGTCACTTTCATATACTAGTGGAAATTTTTCATTATAGAACTTGGCTTGTATATTCCAATGATGGGCTTCCTCAAAATGCCCTAGGTCTTCGTGAGCAAGCGAGTTGGATGCACACCCACTTAGTTTCTTTTGTAGAGCTTTCATATACTTATAGCTCTAGTGCATCCATTGCATGGCAATCCCTACTCACTCACATTGATATCTATTGATGGGCATCTCCATGGCCCATTGATATGCCTAGTTGATGTGAGACTATCTTCCCTCTTTTTTGTCTTCTTCACAACCACCATCCTATTCCACATAGTGCTATATCCATGGCTCACGCTCATGTATTGCGTGAAGATTGAAAAAGTTTTGAGAATGTCATAAGTATGAAACAATTGCTTGGCTTGTCATCGGGGTTGTGCATGATTTAAATATTTTATGTGGGGAAGATGGAGCATAGCCAGACTATATGATTTTGTAGGGATAACTTTCTTTTGCCATGCTATTTTGAGAAGACATGATTGCTTTGATTAGTATGCTTGAAGTATTATTATTTTTTGTGTTAATATGAACTTTTGTCTTGAATCTTTCGGATCTGAATATTCATATCACAATTAAGAAGATTTACATTGAAATTATGCCAAAGTATCACCCCGCATCAAAAATTCTTTTTTATCATTTACCTACTCGAGGACGAGCAGGAATTAAGCTTGGGGATGCCTGATACGTCTCCAACGTATCTTAATTTTTGATTGCTCCATGCTACTTTATCTACTATTTTGGACTATATTGGGCTTTATTTTCCACTTTTATATTATTTTTGGGACTAACCTATTAACCGGAGGCCCAACCCAGAATTGCTGTTTTTTGCCTATTTCAGTGTTTCGAAGAAACGAAATATAAAAAGGAGTCCAATCGGAATAAAACCTTCGGGAACGTGATTTTCTCACCGAACGTGATCCACGAGACTTTGACCCTACTCCAAGAAGTACCAGAGGCGGTCACGAGGGTGGAGGGCGCGCCCCCTGGGCGCGCCCCCTACCTCGTGGGCCCCCTGTTGCTCCATCGACGTACTCCTTCCTCTTATATGTACCTACGTATCCCCAAACGATCAGAACAGGAGCCAAAAACCTAATTCCACCGCCGCAACCTTCTGTATCCACGAGATCCCATCTCGGGGCCTGTTCCGGAGCTCCACCGGAGGGGGCATCCACCATGGAGGGCTTCTACATCAACACCATAGCCCCTCCGATGAAGTGTGACTAGTTTACTTCAGACCTTCGGGTCCATAGCTAGTAGCTAGATGGCTTCTTCTCTCTTTTTTGGATCTCAATACAATGTTCTCCCCCTCTCTTGTGGAGAACTATTCGATGTAATCTTCTTTTTGCGGTGTGTTTGTTGAGACCGATGAATTGTGGGTTTATGATCCAGTGTTATCTATGGAAAATATTTGAATCTTCTCTGAATTCTTTTATGTATGATTGAGTTATCTTTGCAAGTCTCTTCGAATTATCCTTTTTGGTTTGGCCAACTAATTGGTAGTTCTTGCAATGGGAGAAGTGCTTAGCTTTGGGTTCAATCTTGCGGTGTCCTTTCCCAGTGACGGCAGGGGCAGCAAGGCACGTATTGTATTGTTGCCATCGAGGATAACAAGATGGGTTTTTTTATCATATTGCATGAATTTATCCCTCTACATCATGTCATCTTGCTTAAGGCGTTACTCTGTTTTTAACTTAATACTCTAGATGCATGCTGGATAGCGGTCGATGAGTGGAGTAATAGTAGTAGATGCAGAATCGTTTCGATCTACTTGTCTCGGACGTGATGCCTATATACATGATCATTACCTAGATATGTTCATAACTATGCTCAATTCTGTCAATTGCTCAACAGTAATTTGTTCACCCACCATAGAATATCTATGCTCTTGAGAGAAGCCACTAGTGAAACCTATGGCCCCCGGGTCTATTCTCACCATATCAATCTCTATCGCTTTATTACTTGCTTTGTTTTTACTTTGCCTTTTACTTTTCACTTTGCATCCATCTATCAAAAATACCAAAAAATATTATTTATCATCTCAATCAGATCTCACTCTCGTAAGTGACCGTGAAGGGATTGACAACCCCTAATCGCGTTGGTTGCGAGTAGCTATCGTTTTGTGTAGGTACGAGGGACTTGTGCGTGGTCTCCTACTGGATTGATACCTTGGTTCTCAAAAACTAAGGGAAATACTTACGCTACTTTGCTGCATCATCCTCTCCTCTTCGGGGAAATCTAACGCAGTGCTCAAGAGGTAGCAGAGCCAACATGGGTATCCAGATCCCGCTGTTGGTTATTGACCGGAGAACGTCTCGGTCATGTCTGCATGGTTCCCGAACCCGTAGGGTCTACAAACTTAAGGTTCGGTGACGCTAGAGTTTTTATGGGAAATAGTATGTGGTTACCGAAGGTTGTTCGGAGTCCCGGATGAGATCCCGAACATGATGAGGAGCTCCGGAATGGTCCGGAGGTGAAGATCGGTATATTGGACGAAGGGTATTGGAGTCCGGAATTGTTCCGGGGGTACCAGGTGATGATCAGCGTGTCCGAAAGGGGTTTCGGAGGCCCCGGCAAGCGTTGGGGGGCCTTATGGGCCAAGAGGAGAGGCACATCAGCCCACTAAGGGGCTGAGCGCCCCTCCCACCCCATCTCACATAACCAGGAGAGGTGGGGGCGCCACCCCTAGGGCAGCCGCCCCTCCCGGCTTGGGGGGCAAGTTTCCTAGGGGGTGGGGGCGCCCAAACCCATCTAGGGTTTCCCCTATGGCCGCCGCCCCTCCCCTAGGGAACCCTAGGGCGCCTCCCCCTCCTCCCTTCCCCCTATATATAGTGAGGGAATTAGAGGGCAGCCGCACCCTTCCCCTGGCGCAGCCCCTCCCTCCTCCACTCTTCCTCCTACTCCGTAGTGCTTGGCGAAGCCCTGCTGGAGAACCACGAGCTCCACCAACACCACGCCGTCGTGCTGTCGGAGTTCTCCCTCAACTTCTCCTCTCCCCTTGCTGGATCAAGAAGGAGGAGATGTCCCCGGGCTGTACGTGTGTTGAACGCAGAGGCGACGTCCGTTTGGCGCTAGATCGGATCTTCCGCGATTTGAATCGCCGCGAGTACGACTCCATCAACCGCGTTCTTGTAACGCTTCTGCTTAGCAATCTTCAAGGGTATGAAGATGCTCATCCTCTCCCTCTCTTGTTGCTGGAATCTCCATTGATTGATCTTGGTGATGCATAGAAAATTTTGAATTTCTGCTACGTTCCCCAACAGATCAGGTGTGATAAGATCTACGTCCATCTACAACGGGTGCAAGCCAGTTTTGCACACACAGAATACTCAGGTTAAACTTGACGAGCCTAGCATATGCAGATATGGCCTCGGAACACTGAGACCGAAAGGTCAAGCGTGAATCATATAGTAGATATGATCAACATAGTGATGTTCACCATTGAAAACTACTCCACTTCACGTGAGGATCGGTTATGGTTTAGTTGATTTGGATCACGTGATCACTTAGAAGATTAGAGGAATGTCTTTCTAAGTGGGAGTTCTTAAGTAATATGATTAATTGAACTTAAATTTATCATGAACTTAGTACATGATAGTATCTTGCTTGTCTATGTTGATTGTAGATAGATGGCCCGTGTTGTTGTTCCATTAAATTTTAATGTGTTCCTTGAGAAAGCAAAGTTGAAAGATGATGGTAGCAATTACACGGACTAGGTCTGTAACTTGAGGATTATCCTCATTGCTGCACAGAAGAATTACGTCCTGGAAGCACCGCTGGTTGCCAGGCCTGCTGCAGGAGCAACACCAGATGTTATGAATGTCTGGCAGAGCAAAGCTAATGACTACTCAATAGTTCAGTGTGCCATGCTTTACGACTTAGAACCGGGACTTCAACGACATTTTGAACGTCATGGAGCATATGAGATGTTCCAGGAGTTGAAGTTAATATTTCAAGCAAATGCCCGGATTGAGAGATATGAAGTCTCCAATAAGTTCTATAGCTGCAAGATGGAAGAGAATAGTTCTATCAGTGAGCATATACTCAAGATGTTTGGGTATAATAATCACTTGATTCAACTGGGAGTTAATCTTCTGGATGATAGCATCATTGACAGAATTCTCCAATCACTACCACCAAGCTACAAGAGCTTCATGATGAAGTATAATATGCAAGGGATGGATAAGACAATTCCCGAGCTCTTCGCAATGCTAAAGGCTGCGGAGGTAGAAATCAAGAAGGAGCATCAAGTGTTGATGGTCAACAAGACCACTAGTTTCAAGAAAAAGGGCAAGGGGAAGAAGAAGGGGAACTTCAAGAAGAACAGCAAGCAAGTTGCTGCTCAAGAGAAGAAATCCAAGTCTGGACCTAAGCCTGAAACTGAGTGCTTCTCCTGCAAGCAGCCTGGTGAGTGGAAGCGGAAGTGCCCCAAGTATTTGGCGGATAAGAAGGATGGCAAGGTGAACAAAGGTATATGTGATATACATGTTATTGATGTGTACCTTACTAGAGCTCGCAGTAGCACCTGGGTATTTGATACTGGTTTTGTTGCTAATATTTGCAACTCGAAACAGGGACTACGGATTAAGCGAACACTGGCAAAGGACGAGGTGACGATGCACGTGGGAAATGGTTCCAAAGTCGATGTGGTCATGGTCGGCACGCTACCCCTACATCTACCTTCGGGATTAGTATTAGACCTAAGTAATTGTTATTTGGTGCCAGCGTTGAGCATGAACATTATATCTGGATCTTGTTTGATGCGAGACGGTTATTCATTTAAATCTGAGAATAATGGTTGTTCTATTTATATGAGTAATATCTTTTATGGTCATGCACCCTTGAAGAGTGGTCTATTCTTGATGAATCTCGATAGTAGTGATACACATATTCATAATGTTGAAGCCAAAAGATGCAGAGTTGATAATGATAGTGCAATTTATTTGTGGCACTGCCGTTTAGGTCATATCGGTGTAAAGCGCATGAAGAAACTCCATACTGATGGACTTTTGGAATCACTTGATTATGAATCACTTGGTACTTGCGAACCGTGCCTCATGGGCAAGATGACTAAAACGCCGTTCTCCGGAACTATGGAGAGAGCAACAGATTTGTTGGTAATCATACATACATATGTATGTGGTCCAATGAATGTTGAGGCTCATGGCGAATATCGTTATTTTCTCATCTTCACGGATGATTTAAGCAGATATGGGTATATCTACTTAATGAAGCATAAGTCTGAAACATTTGAAAAGTTCAAAGAATTTCAGAGTGAAGTAGAAAATCATCGTAACAAGAAAAATAAAGTTTCTATCATCTGATCGTGGAGGAGAATATTTGAGTTACGAGTTTGGTCTACATTTGAAACAATGCGGAATAGTTTCGCAACTCACGCCACCCAGAACACCACAGCGTAATGGTGTGTCCGAACGTCGTAATCGTACTTTACTAGATATGGTGCGATCTATGATGTCTCTTACTAATTTACCGCTATCATTTTGGGGTTATGCTTTAGAGACGACCGCATTCACGTTAAATAGGGCACCATCAAAATCCGTTGAGACGACGCCTTATGAACTGTGGTTTGGCAAGAAACCAAAGTTGTCGTTTCTGAAAGTTTGGGGCTGCGATGCTTATGTGAAAAAGCTTCAACCTGATAAGCTCGAACCCAAATCGGAGAAATGTGTCTTCATAGGATACCCAAAGGAGACTGTTGGGTACACCTTCTATCACAGATCCGAAGGCAAGACATTCTTTGCTAAGAATGGATCCTTTCTAGAGAAGGAGTTTCTCTCAAAAGAAGTGAGTGGGAGGAAAGTAGAACTTGATGAGGTAACTGTACCGGCTCCCTTATTGGAAAGTAGTTCATCACAGAAACCGGTTTCTGTGACACCTACACCAATTAGTGAGGAAGTTAATGATGATGATCATGGAACTTCAGATCAAGTTGCTACTGAACCGCGTAGATTAACCAGAGTAAGATCCGCACCAGAGTGGTACGGTAATCCTGTTCTGGAAGTCATGCTACTAGATCATGACGAACCTACGAACTATGAAGAAGCGATGGTGAGCCCAGATTCCGCAAAATGGCCTGAAGCCATGAAATCTGAGATGGGATCCATGTATGAGAACAAAGTGTGGACTTTGGTTAACTTGCCCGATGATCGGCAAGCAATTAAGAATAAATGGATCTTCAAGAAGAAGACTGACGCTAACGGTAATGTTACTGTCTATAAAGCTCGACTTGTTGCGAAAGGTTTTCGACAAGTTCAAGGGATTGACTACGATGATACCTTGTCACCCGTAGCGATGCTTAAGTCTGTCCGAATCATGTTAGCAATTGCCGCATTTTATGATTATGAAATATGGCAGATGGATGTCAAAACTGCATTCCTGAATGGATTTCTGGAAGAAGAGTTGTATATGATGCAACCAGAAGGTTTTGTCGATCCAAAGGGAGCTAACAAAGTGTGCAAGCTCCAGCGATCCATATATGGACTGGTGCAAGCCTCTCGGAGTTGGACTAAACGCTTTGATAGTGTGATCAAAGCATTTGGTTTTGTACAGACTTTTGGAGAAGCCTGTATTTACAAGAAAGTGAGTGGGAGCTCTGTAGCATTTCTGATATTATATGTGGATGACATATTACTGATTGGAAATGATATAGAATTTCTGGATAGCATAAAGGGATACTTGAATAATAGTTTTTCAATGAAAGACCTCAGTGAAGCTGCTTACATATTGGGCATTAAAATCTATAGAGATAGATCAAGACGCTTAATTGGACTTTCACAAAGCACATACCTTGACAAAGTTTTGAAGAAGTTCAAGATGGATCAAGCAAAGAAAGGGTTCTTGCCTGTGTTACAAGGTGTGAAGTTGAGTAAGACTCAATGCCTGACCACTGCAGAAGATAGAGAGAAAATGAAAGATGTTCCCTATGCTTCAGCCATAGGCTCTATCATGTATGCAATGCTGTGTACCAGACCTGATGTGTCCCTTGCTATAAGTCTAGCAGGGAGGTACCAAAGTAATCCAGGAGTGGATTACTGGACAGCGGTCAAGAACATCCTGAAGTACCTGAAAAGGACTAAGGATATGTTTCTCGTTTATGGAGGTGACAAAGAGCTCATCATAAATGGTTACGTTGATGCAAGCTTTGACACTGATCCGGACGATTCTAAATCGCAAACAGGATACGTGTTTACATTGAACGGTGGAGGTGTCAGTTGGTGCAGTTCTAAACAAAGCGTCGTGGCGGGATCTACATGTGAAGCAGAGTACATAGCTGCTTCAGAAGCAGCAAATGAAGGAGTCTGGATGATGGAGTTCATATCCGATCTAGGTGTCATACCTAGTGCATCGGGTCCAATGAAAATCTTTTGTGACAATACTGGAGCAATAGCCTTGGCGAAGGAATCCAGATTTCACAAGAGAACCAAGCACATCAAGAGATGCTTCAATTCCATCTGGGATCTAGTCCAGGTGGGAGACATAGAGATTTGCAAGATACATATGGATCTGAATGTTGCAGACCCGTTGACTAAGCCTCTTCCACGAGCAAAACATGATCAGCACCAAGGCTCCATGGGTGTTAGAATCATTACTGTGTAATCTAGATTATTGACTCTAGTGCAAGTGGGAGACTGAAGGAAATATGCCCTAGAGGCAATAATAAAGTTATTATTTATTTCCTTATATCATGATAAATGTTTATTATTCATGCTAGAATTGTATTAACCGAAAACATAATACATGTGTGAATACATAGACAAACAGAGTGTCACTAGTATGCCTATACTAAACTAGCTCATTGATCAAAGATGGTTATGTTTCCTAACCATACACATGCATCGTCATTTGATTAATGGGATCACATCATTAGGAGAATGATGTGATTGACATGACCCATTCCGTTAGCTTAGCACACGATCGTTTAGTATGTTGCTATTGCTTTCTTCATGACTTATACATGTTCCTATGACTATGAGATTATGCAACTCCCGTTTACCGGAGGAACACTTTGTGTGCTACCAAACGTCACAACGTAACTGGGTGATTATAAAGGTGCTCTACAGGTGTCTCCGAAGGTACTTGTTGGGTTGGCGTATTTCGAGATTAGGATTTGTCACTCCGATTTTCGAAGAGGTATCTCTGGACCCTCTCGGTAATGCACATCACTTAAGCCTTGCAAGCAATGCAACTAATGAGTTAGTTGCGGGATGATGTATTACGGAACGAGTAAAGAGACTTCCCGGTAACGAGATTGAACTAGGTATTGAGATACCGACGATCGAATCTCGGGCAAGTCACATACCGATGACAAAGGGAACAACGTATGTTGTTAAGCGGTCTGACTGATAAAGATCTTCGTAGAATATGTGGGAGCCAATATGAGCATCCAGATTCCGCTATTGGTTATTGACCGGAGACATGTCTCGGTCATGTCTACATAGTTCTCGAACCCGTAGGGTCCGCACGCTTAACGTTATGATGACAGTTATATTATGAGTTTATATGTTTTGATGTACCGAAGGTTGTTCGGAGTCCCAGATGTGATCATGGACATGACGAGGAGTCTCAAAATGGTCGAGACATGAAGATTGATATATTGGAAGCCTATGTTTGGATATCGGAAGTGTTCCGGGTGAAATCGGGATTTTACCGGAGTACCGGGAGGTTACCGGAACCCCCCCCCCCAGGAACATA
>NC_041387.1:57271314-57274388 GCF_002162155.2 Triticum dicoccoides | reverse complement strand
CAGTCCGAATAGTACAAGGAGAGGGGGGCGACGCCCCCCCTTCCTTCTTCTCCTCCACTCCTTCCCCCTCCCAAGTCCTAATCCAACTAGGAAAGGGGGGGAGTCCTACTCCCGGTGGGAGTAGGACTCCTCCCGGCGCGCCCTCTCCCTTGGCCGGCCGCACCCCCCCTTGCTCCTGTATATACGGGGGCAGGGGGCACCCCAGAGACACAACATTGATCAGTTGATCTTTTAGCCGTGTGCGGTGCCCCCCTCCACCATAGTCCACCTCGATAATACTGTAGTGGTGCTTAGGCGAAGCCCTGCGTCGGTAGAACATCAACATCGTCACCACGCCGTCGTGCTAACGAAACTCTCCCTCAACACTCGGCTAGATCGGAGTTCGAGGGACGTCATCGGGCTGAACGTGTGCTGAACTCGGAGGTGTCGTACGTTTGGTACTTGATTGGTCGGATCGTGAAGACGTACGACTACATCAACCGCGTTGTGCTAACGCTTCTGCTTTCGGACTACGAGGGTACGTATGTTGGAAATATGCCCTAGAGGCAATAATAAATAAGTTATTATTATATTTCCTTGTTCATGATAATCTTTTATTATCCATGCTATAATTGTATTGAAAGGAAACTCAAATACATGTGTGGATACATAGACAACACCATGTCCCTAGTAAGACTCTGTTGACTAGCTCATTGATCAATAGATGGTTACGGTTTCCTAACCATGGACATTGGATGTCGTTGATAACGGGATCACATCATTAGCAGAATGATGTGATGGACAAGACCCAATCCTAAGCCTAGCACAAAGATCGTGTAGTTCGTATGCTAAAGCTTTTCTAATGTCAAGTATCATTTCCTTAGACCATGAGATTGTGCAACTTCCGGATACCGTAGGAATGCTTTGGGTGTACCAAACGTCACAACGTAACTGGGTGGCTATAAAGGTGCACTACAGGTATCTCCGAAAGTGTTTGTTGGGTTGGCACGAATCGAGACTGGGATTTGTCACTCCGTGTGACGGAGAGGTATCTCTGGGCCCACTCGGTAGGACATCATCATAATGTGCACAGTGTGACCAAGGGGTTGATCACGGGATGATGTGTTACGGAACGAGTAAAGAGACTTGCCGGTAACAAGATTGAACAAGGTATCGGTATACCAACGATCGAATCTCGGGCAAGTACTATACCGCTAGACAAAGGGAATTGTATACGGGATTGATTGAGTCCTTGACATTGTGGGTCATCTGATGAGATCATCATGGAACATGTGGGAGCCAACATGGGTATCCAGATCCCGCTGTTGGTTATTGACCGGAGAATGTCTCGGTCATGTCTGCATGGTTCCCGAACCCGTAGGGTCTACACACTTAAGGTTCGATGACGCTAGGGTTATAAAGGAAGTTTGTATGTGGTTACCAAATGTTGTTAGGAGTCCCGGATGAGATCCCAGACGTCACGAGGAGTTCCGGAATGGTCCAGAGGTAAAGATTTATATATGGGAAGTCCTGTTTTGGTCACTGGAAAAGTTTCGGGTTTTATCGGTAACGTACCGGGACCATCGGGAGGGTCCCGGGGGTCCACCAAGTGGGGCCACCGGCCCCGGAGGGCTGCATGGGCCATGTGTGGGAGGGGACCAGCCCCAGGTGGGCTGGTGCGCCCCCCACAAGGGCCCAAGGCGCATAGGGTTTGGGGAGGGGGTGCTTCCACCTAACTTGGGGGGCAAGTTTCCCCCCTCTCCCCCCTTGGCCGCCACCCTTAGATGGGATTGGAGCTGCCGCACCCCTTGGGGTGGAAACCCCAGAGGGGGCGCACCCCCTCCCTCTCCCCTATATATACTTGAGGGTTTGGGGGCTTCCAACATATGAGTTTTGACCTCTCCCTGGCGCAGCCCTACCTCTCTCCCTTCTCCTCTCCCGCGGTGCTTGGCGAAGCCCTGCTGGATTGCCACGCTCCTCCATCACCACCACGCCGTTGTGCTGCTGCTGGACGGAGTCTTCCTCAACCTCTCCCTCTCTCCTTGCTGGATCAAGGCGTGGGAGACGTCACCGGGCTGTACGTGTGTTGAACGCGGAGGTGCCGTCCGTTCGGCACTAGGATCTCCGGTGATTTGGATCACGACGAGTACGACTCCTTCAACCCCGTTCTCTTGAACGCTTCCGCTTAGCGATCTACAAGGGTATGTAGATGTGCACTCTCCTTACCCTCGTTGCTGGTTTCTCCATAGATAGATCTTGGTGACACGTAGGAAAATTTTGAATTTCTGCTACGTTCCCCAACAACGTAGACAACACTCTCCCCTCTCGTTGCTACGCATCACCATGATCTTGCGTGTGCGTAGGAATTTTTTTGAAATTACTACGTTCCCCAACACACACCCCCCCAATGGGTGCCACGTCGGCTCATCGGTGCTGGAGTCCGTCATGCTGCTGCCAATACCCATCGCGACGCCACCGTCGTTCTGTCGCCCTCGCACCACTGCGGGCCATTGTTGACCATCATCTTTGATCCCAGTTGTCCGCTACCCATCACCACTGCCACCACGCCATAGCCTCAGTCAGTCGTGCCGCCGTCGGAGTGAAAAAAAGATTATTGGGAGATAATTATTGAGGAAGTGAGAAGTCACCTGACCCGCAAACCTCCCGTGAACTATTGGAACATCCCCAATAACCACTTATTGGGGATGGTTTTTTGAGATCTCTTGGATATGTTCTTAGATGCACTCTTGAAAGTGTGCATCGCCAAATTGGGTGAACAGTGCTCCACCCATTCAACACATTTCAAAACTTATGAGGTTCACTCATACTCATTTGATGAAGCTTAACGATCATGCGTAACTTGATTCCTAGACCACCCATTAGTTATTATCGTGTAGGGTCTTATGGAGTGCATATCACTTTGCAGGAGAGTCCCCTGGCCACAACTTGCGTATCAATCATGGTTTTTCTTTCTTCCTGGTGCGGAAGGCCAAATTATTTGTTAGAGCGGGGAACCCCTTTCTAGTTTGTGAATGTATGATTGGCTTTGATTGTGCCATTCGACGCATTATCGAGGAGAGTGAGCTTGGGTGGAG
>NC_041387.1:56889085-56968738 GCF_002162155.2 Triticum dicoccoides | reverse complement strand
TATAAGGCACGCAAAGAAGCTGTTTTGAGAAATACGAGAATAACCAACCACCAGGCTCTCTCATTGTTTGCAACTACAGAACTGCCGACTTATTAATCAAGATTGAAGGTCTAGTTTCAGAAAAGATTAAGGTTGACTGCAGTACAGAGAGCCAACTTTCCACCCCTGTAACTATGTACAGATACAGGATTTAAGGATAGCTATTTAATGGACACATAACATATGCTTCTCTTAGCTGATATCATTGAACTGAGTAAAGCACAACGGACTTCCTCTATATTTCAACTACGTAGCTATTGCTGCACAGGAAGATCAAGACCATACAAAACCATCAACATAGTAATCACCTTTTCATGACAGGTGGCCAACGAAATTTGACCAAGGGTCATTTCACTATGAGTGGCGTCATTTTCCAGTAAAATAATTTGTCAACATCAACTGATATAGATATTAAGAATTACATGCATATCACAAACACAGCAATGTCATGTTGCACAAACAGTTAGACCAATTTAATCAATAAAGCTAAGGTCTGACATATGTTTCATGAAAAGGAATTTGTTCCTGGTAAGGTAGGGAAGATGCAACAAGACAAGAACCATAGACAAACCTGACGTTTCACCAAATAATTACCTTGTGTACTTGAGTCAACACGGTGTCTTTGTTCATGCTCAGCAACCATTAACTTGGCCTTCTTATTGCGAGCATCCATTCTGTCAGTCTCTCTAGAGATGCCACGCCTTTTCATGATTTCGGGCACTTTGCCATTATCAGTTCCCAAGGCCACAGGCACCCTGCTTCTGGGCTCACCATAACAGAGTTCATCTGTGTTGGGAGTAATAGATTAATTTCAAACAGTTAATTGTGCTTTTGTGCTCTGAGCTTTTGGCTATCCAGAGAACCCAAAAGGTATGATTAGTGGGACCATGTATTGCAAGTAAATCCATTCAAATAGGTGGTACAAGTACTTTTGAGATTTCAGTACAGAAATTGCAGAATCAGGCAAGCTGCAGGAATATGACATGCAGTCCCTGACTCCATGCCATAACATTATGGGGGTATGCTACCATTCACATCTATCAGGCATGCACGCAACCAGGGTTGAAATGACATAGCAAATGATTTTATCATCGTTTCTTATTTGGATCATCATGCAACTTGAAAACGCAACAAGCGAAATAAGAAAACCTTACAATTGGTTCTCTTTTTTGGAAGTTACATCAACCTTGAATTAGAAGCAGGTAAGGAAATTGGTCAAAAAAACGTAGCATGCAATAAAAATATTCAGAAGACAAATATTAGCACACATGTAACATGTAGAAACAACCCACTACTCTGCACCATGTAATCTATGAAGGCATAGAACATAAGATTTGCTTCTTTTATAGGGTGTGATTTAAAATAGTTTAAAGTAGATACAACATAAAAAATATTCTGAGAAGAATACACTGTCAGAGTATTGAGCTGAGATGCTGGTACAATTGCATAAGAGAACTAGAGAAGTGCTTGCCTTCAGTCCTTGAAGCTACACCAGACTTCCTCATGGAGAAACCACTGCCACCTATTGGGCTCTCGTCTTTCTGTTCTAACTTAAAATCATTAAGTTAACTACCTCAGTCTCACAATATACAAACGGAGGTGAAATTAAGATTAAAAGCATACTACAGTGAGTATTGACCTTCTGATGCAACACCTCCCAATACCACAGGTCAGCAGTCGACCTTTCTGGACAAAAGATAAAGGTTGAAGCGGTGTGTTGCTGGGCCACATTTTGTCCTTTAGCTAATTCAAGCCTCTCAAGACCATGATGCTCCTGTGGCATTAAGGTCTTTCAATTAACCTGATCAACATGAGTCTGATCTAGCATTCAAATTACACTAGGCTAAAACTGTTGTTTTTGACATTTTCTTTTATAGGGTATGATATAAAGTAGTTGAGTATTTGGTTGCTAATGTAAGTTTACTTTAGACAGCATAATTAACATATGTCATATGTTGACTAATGAATGCAAGAGAAAATAGAGTGAGATGCTTACACTAGGAGCATTTCTAGGTTGGATTCCAGCAACCAGAAGATTTTTCTTAACATTCAGGTTCAGACTCTCATTAGATAACCCGCGTTGCACACCGGAAGTATCAGATAGTGCTACAGCATTTTTGCTGAGGTGACCCCAGAGCCGGCTTAGCCATATTAAGACCATCATGAGCTCAGGCCTTTCTGGAAAGGATCTCTTATCCTGCAGATAAGAAATATTAGGTGAATAAGCAAAACACATCAACTTCTAAAGGTAAAGTTACCTGTTTGAAACATATCAACTATGTTATATGTTACCTCTTTCAATGGGTCAATAAGCCATTTCTCGGTGTGGTAAATAGAAGATCCATCATGTTTGCCAACTTGATATGTAGTTCCTTTGGCATTAGCAGCTTCCAATTTTTGCTCATCCGTGAGTGCCTTACTCCTCTTCCCCTGATCAGGCTCCTCTCGCTTATATTTCATGGGGGGGGAGCATCCGAAAGCATGAAGTGAGTAGGATACACCACTTTTCTTCTTAGTATCAGAACCGCCAATAAAACTTGATATAAACTCCTTGGCGTCGTTCCCTTAACATGAAGAAATCCCTTGCCATCAAGCACAGCAATAGCACATTTGGAAAGTTTCAAGTAATTCAGCACAAACGGCTCAAGATCAGCAGGAATCTTAACTCCCACATGCACTCCGTTGTCAACAGATAAAGACATATTTGTCCGACCAAATATATAGTTGATCCTCCCAGCTTCTGGACCATAAAGAATCAAGATTTGCCACATCATAGGATCAGGTTCAGACTTACTCTTTCCAGGAACAAAATCTCCTATTCCCTCTATTGCATTACACAGCTGCCATATTCCCATTTTGATTTTCGAAATATTTTCACCCTTTGTATAATTTCCATCATAGGCAAGAGTATATGTTCTTGCACTTCTGATATAATCTGGGGCAGATCCTTTTCTAGCAAATTGCAACACGGACTCAAGGCCATCACGAACATTACGGGTTATGGCACCTTCCACCCAACCACATTGTCCGTCGACGATCAAGCCAACAAGAAAATGCTTGTATCTATAATAGAATACAAATGTTCCCGTTGATCTGGTCACAAACGTGCGTTGTTTTGAACCAAACTCAAAACGTCGGTCGGAACCAACATATTGCCAGGATCTATAATGACCAATTGAAGCAACATAATTTTTCTGAATTTTCTCTGGATCTGTGACATCAAAAATTACACTATCCTACATGACATAAAAAAATTAATTAAGATGCAAAATTCATAATATATCTGACTTTAGTTAGGCAAAACATGCAGCAGATTCAGTTAGCATGGTTCTTAAACACTCAGAAATATTTCTCACTGCTAGCATATCGCCCTCAGAAATGAACATGGTTGCATAACCTTGAACAATCTAGAGTAATAGTTGATGCCAAGTTCATACCATATTTGTCTAACCAACCGAGTATATTATGTGTGCTGAACACTATTGTGTCTTGCTATAGTGCCAGACATAAACACCCAACCAGAAAATACATAAGTGACAAGCATTTGGATAGGTAAAGAATATATACCACATACTATGATGAAGTGAGCAGCACATACTTCACGAAGGAAAAATACTAGATGCCTTTGAGGTAATGCAAAAGATCTCCATTTGTACAAAAATAGTAGACGATCAACATATGATAACGCTAGATCAATTTATTTAACTAAAAAAATCGATAAACTAGCATGCAAGCATTCAAAATGTGCAACAACAAAAAAATCCAGATTCTTACCTGGACTTCCTTGTCTTCAAGATTAGGTGCTTCACTGTATTGTGGAAGATTGAATTCCAACTGCCTCATATAGCTTACCTTTTCCTCATCACTCCAACCTTCAAAAAGATTAGTTGGCTCCTTTTTTTCACGCTCCTCACCGACCATAGTGTCAAACTTGAGGATCAGCTCCTGTTCATGGGCCATCTTCTAATTTTGAGGAATATGAATGAGCGAGGAAGTTGTATTACAATCCTTTTCCGGGCTGTAGCTGTTAGCACACCTGTAGCTATTAGCGCACCCAGTGGATTTAATAGAAGAAAGACATGGTTTAAGAAAACAAAATACAAAGAGTGAAAAGTATGGAAGATTTCATTGCTTCTGATTCAGTTTACATCCAAAAGGTGAAAAATAAGGAAGATTTCATTACTTCTGATTCAGTTTACATCCATAATACACTTACATAGCTCACAACGCAATACATACACAAACATTCGGCCTACTTAAAGCAAATTACATAAACATGAACACCTCAAAACTTGTGGCCTTGTTCGTAACCCTTCCTTGATGATGCTCTATTCTGATATGTCACACCTGATAATTGAGATTATTAGTGCTACTTATAAAATATACCTTTTTATAAATGCCTACTTATAAATTCTGTTATATCAAATTGATCAGAAAGAAAAACAATTTTAACTCGTCTACTCCGTCCGTCCCATAATATAAGAGCATTTTTTACACTACACTAGTGTCAAAAACACTCTTAATATTAATGGACGGAGGGAGTAAGATATATATCTCTTGCATATGTTGTTCATTGACTTGGAGAAGGCCTACGATAAGATACCGCGGAATGTCATGTGGTTAGCCTTGGAGAAACACAAGTCCCAACAAAGTACATTACCCTCATTAAGGACATATATGCCAATGTTGTGACAAGTGTTCGAACAAGCTATGGCGGCACTGATGACTTTCCAATTAAAATAGGACTGCAACAAGGGTCAGATTTGAGCCCTTATCTTTTTTCTTTGGTGATGGATGAGGTCACAAGGGATATACAAGGAGATATCCCATGGTGTATGCTCTTTGTGGATAATGTGGTGCTAGTCGACGATAGTTGGGCAGGGGTTAATAGGAAGTTAGATCTGTGGAGACAGACTTTAGAATCAAAAGGTTTTATGCTCAGTAGAACTCAAACTGACATGAGATGCGGTTTCAGTCCTACTAACCACGAAGAGGAGGAGGTGGGCAGGTGGTACCTTAGGGGGGTGTTAGGTTGGAGTGATGGGCTAGAATGTGATATGTCTGTTCCGCACCTAGGCTCTATTCTTGTGTTTGGTTGTCCAAAGAAATGGAACGCACTGATTTCCAAGAAGAGAATATGCCCTCTATACGCCGAACACAGTGGTTCCTCACAGTGGTTCCAAGAAGAGAAACGGAATGACATGAAACCTCACCGCAAAAAAAGGAGGTTTACTGTTTTGTAGGTTAAGCTTAATTAAGAAGAACAGCATTAAATGATAGCTTGCAAATGAATAATAGTGCAATAAGTCTAAAGAACAATAAATACTAGAAAGTTACCAAGTTCTCGGTCTGGTGTCCAAAGTGCTTGGTAGATAGAAGTTAGAAGTAGCAGTCAGGTTGTTGGAGTCAAGAGAAGAATTCCAGCTCAATCACTTTCAGTTTTCGTAGCAAAACAAATATATTTGGCAAGTTCTGGAAATGAACAATGGCAAGTCAGGGAATAATACTAAAATCACATTCCATGGAAATATATTTGTCTGAACAGATAATTGGATAACAAGTGATCTACTGCTAAACAGTGGGTCAACAAATGTACAGGAAGTCAACAATTACAGCTGCTACAGTACCATTACTACAGTAGGTTCGTTTGGTCTTGCCCTGATCGGGGCATCATCTCGCATCCATTTGGTGTTGGTTCCCCTAGTGTACAGTGCATATATAAAGGGGAAAAGGAAAAGCTAAGACAGACGCACACACTCAGTGATCCTAACTCTGTCCCTAGTCATCGGTCAAGCAAGCAATGAAGCACCAGGAAGGAACAGTACACACATACACATTACAAGCTCCACAAGAAGAGAGGAGACGGCTGAACCTCAGGACCAAGGTAATCAACCTCATCTTCTCCTCTAAGTGGCTGGAACTAGAAAATCCTGCTATCCTGGCAATGGCATCGGAGCCATCTGGCTCTTAAGCTTGAGAGCCCTCTTGTGCTCTAAATCATCTCTGGATAAGCATGTTTGTGCTTAATTGTTCTTCCTGTTAAGCTAAGTTTGCTTATAATTTAGCCCTATTCTTCTGAGTTATAGCCCTAACAGTGCTAAGAGGACCCAGGGCTTGAGATTTGTTGAGAAATGAAAGGGGATTTAGGTAAATTATGCAATTCCTAAGTTAAATCCCCAAAATCTCGAAACCCTAGATGTCAAATTCCTTAAGTTTTCCCCAAATTTGAAGCTATGGCTATCGTATCATGCGCTCAATCAGAGGGGAATAAGATGATTTGAAGTAACCGCAATTTTGCCCTTAAACCCGAAACTCTAATGTGGAGAAATCCCCAAAAAATTCCCCATCTCTTAAGAACCCTAACCATGACTGAGTTATCGGTGGCGGAAGCTACCTTAGGTTGAGGGTCTCGTCGTCGTCGTCGTCGCTAGCCACGACGGCGCCGGAGCAAGCCCCTCAGCTGCGCGGGTGTGCTCGGGTTCGCTGCGCCTCCTCGCTCGCTTGTCGGCGTTGGAGGCCCGTCGCCGTGCCGGTTTTGGACGCTCGTGCGCGTCCGCGTCCGCGCCCGCCTCGCGGACACCGACGAGCACCAGTCGACGGAGCCGCGCGCAACCTTGATTTGCACGCGAATCCGACGAAAGGCGCCCACCGGCGTCGTTCTCTTCCGCCGCTGCTGCTGGCTTCACCGCCGCCTCTCTCTCTCTCTCTCTCTCTCTCTCTCTCTCCCGTTCGTCGCCGTCGCGGATGTGACCGTGCGAGGAAGAGAGAGGAATGAAAGAAAGGGGATGTGGAACGGGCCACACCGCGCCCAACGGGCCACCGGGAACCGCAGTTTCGGCTCAGCTTGAGAAGAATTTCGGGCCGCCGGAAAAAAACAAATTGTGGTAGCGGATAGTAATGGGCCGAAGTCTAATTCTGAAAAACAAACAATTGATTTTTCCATCCCTAAAAAAATTGATTTTTTCCTTTTTTATTTAGATCTATACAAATCTTAGGGCTAATTTTTGCATTTTTTATTTAGATCTATACAAATCAAAAGGGCAGAGGCAATGATCAGTAAACATGTTGGGTACGATGCGCTGACCAAAGCTCACCAGATATTATCCGTGGTCGCTAGGCGCTGCTCCGATTTCATGCCAATATAACGTAGCCTTTTTGCCAACTTTCCCGTGCTTGCGAGTGTCGTTTTCATAGCCCTTTTGTGATGACCTGCCCTCTTAGGCGCCAAGCAGCTGTCGTATTCTTTATCTGATTAGAATACGAGCTCATGTATCTGACAGCATAGTACCATCCTCTGCGTGCCTTCTTTATTGTCTTGTTTGCTGCAACCAGCAACCTTACCCGGTGCGTCACCTCATTTTCCAGCCTTTTAACATGGATGTAGTGATAATCCCTGATTTCCTTGCCACATACATCCTTCATAAACCTAATGGCTGCCATAGCAGCACTGCCTTCTGCTTCATCACAGTTCTTTGAGATCACACCAGATATCGAGATTGGAACAAGTAAACCATCGATCAACTGCATAGATGAATTGAAGGTAACCATCACATGAGACTCGTTGCCCGGATATGTCTTGTGATGGTAAGTCGTAGGAGGCAACTTGAGAGCTTGCAGGATGAGGGCAAAGATGTGGGAATGAGGAATCAGTATTACATAGTCATCTTCCTGCAGAGGAAAGAAAAGGTTCAAATAATTGGGGGACAAAGGCTAATCTCACAAGTTATTGCATTGATTTGTAAATCAGGGAACAATAAGTTTATGTTAAGTTTATCAAACTAAACCAAGCTACTGTAAGCTGAAAAACAAATTGGACCCAGGAAAGAAGGATGTTTAAAAACATGTTGCTCTACTGAGTAAAGTGGCCTTGTGCTGAAACAAAAAGACTCACGAACTAACAATTAGGTGCTGGTGCATTATTTGAGCTGGTCAGGCACAGCCTATCACCAGGATGAAATTATTCATTTAGTGTAGTTCCCTTTTCCTCTTTTATTCCAACCTCAGGTCCTGACTACCAAAAGGAAGGGAGAAGCAAACCTGACTTGGTGCTTTTTGATTATGTACAGGGCATATCACAGTCAGATGCCGTTTATTTATGAACACACCACCACAGCGGAGAGTTAGTGATTGCCGCATCGACGATCTGAGGTCTAGTGCCTCCCTCAACAACCGGCAAGATCTGTCTAAGGTCACCACCCAAGACCATCACTATTCCACCAAACGGTATATCCGCAAGATCTGGATTACTCACGGAAAGAACATCACGGAGAGACCTGTCTACAGCCTCGAAGCACTTCCTGTGTGCCATAAGTGCTTCGTCCCAAATAATAAGCGAAGTGACCATCAACAACTTACAGAGCTGGGAGCCTCTCTTAATATCACACAGTGTATTATCATCAAGAATAATAGGTATCTTAAAGCGAGAATGAGCAGTCCTACCACCATGCAATAGCAACGACGCAATGCCCGAAGATGCAACAGTAAGCATGATTTTTCTCTCACCCCTAAGCTTAGCACATATTGCATTCCACAAGTAAGTTTTCCCAGTACCACCGTACCCAGAGACAAAGAAAAAACCAGGTTCCCCCGCATGCACACAATCCACAATTGCCTTGTAAGCAACCAACTAGTCTTTATTTAGACTATCAAACATGACCAAGGCCTGTTTGGACAAAACAGATGCATCATAACACAACTCCTCACAAATTAAACGATTATCTTCAGATTGTTGATTCTCGCCAGAGCAAGACGGCAGATTAAAGTTTCTAATATCAGAGCCATGCTTCAAGAAAACATCGGCCAGCTCGTCAAGAAGCATGCATCTCAATCTTTCAGGAGGAACGACATAATTCTTATTACCTAGGGCGTACCGCAGCCTATGCTGGATGTCATCGGACATGCTATCAAAGTAACGCTAAAAAAACAAGCTCATCCTTGATAGAACAATGCATGAGCATGGTCACAAACAGTTGCCTAAGCCGATGGCCAAACCCCCAGACAACTGCCTCATAAAATGCTACATACCACTCGTTGTCGTCCCCTAACACGGGCAGCACATGCCTCTTTAAAAGTATTGTAAAGATGACCATTGTATGACCGGAGACCCTCCCCCTCTAACAATCATCAAGAGCATGCGGAAGTAATACAACTCACCACTCAAAGGATGTACATAATATACGCGGCCTATCGTTTGACCCCCACCCCTTGGATGCCATGATCTACTTTTAGCCTCCCATGTCCAAGCGGTTGGAAAATCACAGTACGTCAATGAGCGACTATCTTCATACATCTCATTTGCAACGAACCATTCAGTAAGCATAGTCTTTTGCAAGAAGTCAGAATCAACAATTTTGGTGAGATCAGCACCAGAACGATAGTAAACAGTATTCATACCAGGCATATGAACAGTCATCCTTTGTATGGATGGCATTTTATAATGTATCTCAAACCCAAATATACGCCATAGCGCATCATACTCACATATATAGCGACATATCAGGTACTCTTGAATCTCATCTACCGTGCGACGACCATCTTTATTTAACTTTTTAAACCTTTCTAACATGAGCTTAGATTAGTCAGCGCCTTTAGTCACGTACTTAAAGAGGTATTTCATAACCTGCGTCTTATTACACCACTCTACATTTATATGGCCCTGGAATTTCTTAAGCATTGCCATGTTATAAGGAACGACGTGCCTATTATCAAGATAATGACCATTTTTATAGACCCTTCGACGCCGATACAAGACAAACCCATTATCATCAACAATAGTGGTATCTCTGAAATCCTTAGGAAAATATTTAGAACAAGCACCATTTTTCATGCAGATGCACTTATCATTCATTTCACCACACGGACCGTGCATCATGAATTCAGAAACTAATGCATATCCTAGAGGATCAAGTTATGGATCAGGTATCTCAGCAGATATGAACGAATTAATACTTTCAACACCGATCTCACCGTTGCCTCCTTTCCTCCACACGAGTATGTGCGCGTGAGGCAGCCCCCGCTTCTGGAACTCAATGATATACAAAACTGAAAACAAAATAGGAAAGCCACATCAGCCAGACTATTCAACAAAAAGACAAGAACATTGTCAACAAACCACAATAAAAGATATAGCACAGCAGCACACAGTACCAGCAGTAACAGCACCAAAAGCCCGTCCGGATTTGATCTCGTCTAAGTACTCGATGAGCTTCATGTGATAGACCCTAACAACAACATCTGCCCTGTCAGAAGGCATTTGACCGGGCTCCAATGCATTGGTGATTGCAGGCCATTTGGGATTACAAGTAAAAGTGGTAAACACATCTGGCGCACCGTGCACTTGACAAACTGCGAGACCATCATGGAAATTTTCATTGTAATAGCGACGACCACCAGTATGACTGGAAGGTACAATAGTTCTCTTCCCAGGAGCATCACCATCAACACACCTATCACCTACCACATCAGCAATGCCCTGCATGTGCTTCGATCTAAGCATATCCTGGTTTCTTAAGATGTACCACGGCCTATTTTCATCAATGCATGCAGGCGCATCGACTACCACTTGGGAGGAGAGAAGGCCATAACATATATAGGGATTAGGCTGATCACTTCTATAGTGACACATAAAATGATAGTAATCCTGCATGGTCATCCTATTTCGACTATTTGTGGAATCATCACCACCACCAGCAGGATACGAAGAGGATGCCTCATCAGGTGGACTTCCAAGGGTGTGATTAGGATCAACAGGCCCGTCATTACCATCTTCTTTAGGAACAATCAGGTGAGGAACATCGATCTGAAACCCCCTCTCTCCATAAGGGAAAAGCAGCGGGTACTGCAGTGGCATGAACGCAGTATTCAGAGAGGATATCTATTGTAAACCATCGGAACGTACAAACAACAATGTCCCGACAGGACGCTTCTAACGTTAAATCACCACCGACTATTAGAGCAGCAAGTCCAGTGGTTGTAGGCAAGCTAAATTGTGGACTATCACCCTTTGAAGACCCAATAATACGAATTGAGATATCCTCGATGGGCTCATCCCCACGTCCCTCTATCATCCTACTCGCCTTCCTAAAGGTTTGCACCAATGGGTTAGATACATTAAGCATGTCTCTCAGACCAACCACAATATTCTCATCCACACCCCCAGTAGGCTTATCTTCTGGATTCAAGGCATTCATCCTATGCTTGATCTCATTAGCTGGGTCATGTATGTACAACTCAGCAAACTTCAGGGTATCATCACCTTTAGCCACCAACGAACCAATACGATGCGACACCTGACCACTAATCTTAAAAATCTTAGGCCCCCGGCTACCACCAAACGAACGCTCGATAGTAGCACACATCAAAGTGAAGGCGAACATACAATTGTACTCACGTATAGACCGGAGGAATTTTTTAGCACGAGAAGTACCATTGAACCAAAGGAGCTCCTGGAGATAGGCCGGGGGATCCTTAAAGGGGGGGGGGACACATACCTTTGCGCCTTTACAACAGCGATAGTAAACCATCTTACGCAGTGTCCATGATGACTTGGCCTTAGAACACTCGGCATACCAGAAGGAAGCACCACAGTATTGGCAAAAAAATCAGGAGGCCCATAGTACGACCTATCTGCATATGAAGCTAACAAACAAAAAACAAACAGTTATCAGGCAGAAAGAAAAAAGAGACAACCATCACACAACCAAAACATCAAAGATCATGTTCATAGGTACCTTTTAAGGACTCGGCAAACTTGATCGAATAACCCTGCTAATCCTTTGGCAAAGGGCTCTAGACAACAACATCTAACAAGACATGCAAAACCAAATAAGAAACCCTAAGGGAACAACGTCGACTAACAAAGAACTAGGAAGAATTTAATGCACCTTCATATCCAGGGCAACGCAACTTAATCGTCACCCTCCTATTTTTCCGTTTGTTGCGATCTACCCCAATCACCTCCGAACCCAAGTAAACCGAATAACCATGCCAATCCCTCGGCAAGAAACCATCAACAACATGCTCTGAAAATACATGTATGACTTAATCAGAACAACTAAAGGAGAAAAACAAAACCCAACAACAGAGCAGGAATTTCTATGCACCTTCATATCGGGTGCGGCGAAATTCAACAACCATTTTCCGTTGCTTGCGATTTACCGTAGTAACAGTCGAACTCAGAAAAGGAAACCAACCATTGTCTAACAACAAGAAAATAACACAACAATCAACACCTTCAGCAAAACAGCCCACCAAGCGAAATAACGAAGGAAGAAAAGTGGATAGGTACGCACATGTACGACTCTGGGAAGGCATATCAACAGCCTGTCGTGGCACGTACGCCTAGCAATCCCAGGCACCGACGCATGCCTAACACATGTGGCATGCCCAGGACCAGCACCACGACCACGCACGGGCCTATAGACACCCATATTGCTTGGGCCAGCCACGTTGCCTTGGCCCGCTACAGCAAAAGGCACCCTCCGCGGAGCACCCATGCGCGCAACAACAGTCTGAGATCCAGCAACAGGATAAGAGGCAGAGGCACCCACTGCATCAGGAGCCCCACGACCAGCGGCCCATCGACGACCACCGGCACCCCGCCCACGACCAGCACCCACTGCATCAGAAACCCCACGGCCAGCGGCCCGACTACACCCGCCCGCAGCCCGCCCACGACCAGTGCCCCCTGCATCAGACCCCCGGCCAGCGGCCCGACCACGCCCACCAGCAGCCCACACACGACCATCGCCCCCTTCATCAGACCCCCGGCCAGCGGCCCGACCACGTCCACCAGCAGCCCGCCCACGCCCACGCCCACGAGCATTTATCAAACCAACACCAACCCCAACAACATCCTCACCATGGAACACAACCGGACGACGTGGCATGTCAGTAACAGAAGTACACCATACCCAAGACACTGAAAACCAACAAGCAAGAACGATGTAACTTTAAAAAGCAGAACACCAGGTATCCAAATATAGCATAACAAAGTAAAATGACAAGACACGATTTATATTACCATGTACCAGCAACAAGGCCAGGAGAAAGACAAGGCTCACATTGAATAAACGAACAATTAACATCCATATCTTATTACAACCAGCCACCCATCTCATACACAGTGATCTAAGCATAGACCAACCAGCATCACGAAGATAAAACTATCAACTAACCAACAGGAAAAAACAGACCCTAGATACAAGGCACACCTAGAAGGTACATGCCGTAGAAACCAACCAAGCGTGTAACATCCGCCGCCGCGAAGCAGCATTGACGTCACCCACGGCAGCAGACGCATTACTGGCAACAACAGGTACCGAAGACCTAACCAGCGAGGCCACCAAAACAACTGTTGAACAAGCAAGTTCTTGATAAGTCATCATGCTCTTGTAATTGTAGTCTACAACAACAAACTCATATAGTCCCTGTAGAAAACAAATAGCCTGGAGAGCGGCATCATCATGAAGAGACGGGCAACCAATACTGTCCCGGGACCAAAAAAACTTCGTCATGGTCAAGGCATCACCTCCAGGAATATCAACATCTAGCTCCACCCCTCCAAGCACAACCCCATTGTCCATGACCTCCTGCAAGTACGAGTGGAATGGCAAACGACATCGCGAAGCAACGACATCTAACATGTGCACAAAAGAACAACCGACGGCAAACATCCTGCCAGCAAAACGAGAACCCAAAATAAGCAGACCCCTCACAAAAAACACCAACTAGGCACAAATGTTAGATCCCATAAGAATGCAGGCGACAGACCCTTGCAATATATATAACAACCCAAAACAACATCATACATGGATTTTAGACATAGGCTATATCCGCAGCAGATACGGACTGACAGCAACCCAGGACATGAATAATAAATAAGCAACATAAATAATATATAACACATCCCCTGTAATCCACATCTATGCACAGAGGATAGAACCTGCAGTATTTATGGACCATAGACAAACATACGACCTACGAAAGTAAAACCGAGGAGGCCAGACGAGAGGGAAGAATCACCTGCAACCGAACCAGCTAAAACACCTCAAACAGCACAAATCAGAATGGATTAGCACGAATCCGAATGGATCGACAAGCAAACCCTAGACAGATCCCTGAAGAACAAAAAAAAGCCTTGATAAGCACATACACACCACAGAGGGGAAAACAAACAAGAGAGAAATCAATTACCTCAGCCATCTCAGAAGCTCAGCCAGTGTGCTCCCTTCCCAGTCAACTCGCGAGGCAACCCCAACGCAACGGCACCATCCAATAACTTAAAATCAAGCAAACAAGCAAGGGAGACAGTAAGAAACAACCGGATCAACATAGACGAGTGAGAGGTAAAGGGAAACCACCTGAAGAACGGAGTCGAATCGAGGAGGAGGAGCGGCGGCGACGAGAGAAAATGAGATCCAGAGAGAAGGAGATGAGGCGGACGAATGAGAGGACGAAAGGATGGGCCGCCGCCCTCCCCCACCCCATAGCCTCACGAGCCAACCGCCGCACGCCACGCACGCCCCTGGAAGAGAAAAGACCAAAATACCCTCGGCGGGGGCAGGATATAACGTGCGGTGGCACGGGATATTTTACCGCCGGTGCACGCGATGGGACGAACGCGTCGGAGCCACAGCCGCGATCGCTGACAAGCGCGGCCCACCTGCGACGGGACCCACACGTCAGCGACACCCGGTTGATTAAATAGAGTAAACAGGCAGCGCGGGAGGCAGCGCAGGGAGGCATTAGAACCAGTTACTATTCATTCCAGCAGTGTTTACCTCAGATCCAACGACCCAGCTTCATCCAGATCTTGATCCGACGCCCAGAAACGCATCAAGCAAACCGATCCGATGGCCGAGAGTCGCTGATCTCTGAGGAGGCTCGGTGGATGTTTCATCTCTTATTTCTGGATTGTCTGCTCACCCGTTGGACAAATCCACAGACCTCCACTCCCACCCCCTCTTCTCGCTACATCGCATAGAGGAAGAGCACCATGCATCGGCGACGAGGCGACCAAGCCATAATTGAGGCGGGCAGCGGCAGGCGGCGCGGGGAGGAGCTCCACCGGATCCAACATCAGGATGTTGCGTGGTTGAGATGAGGCGGGCTGATGTGTCCTCGCCGGCGTCACGCCTCCCAAACTCCCCCGGAGTTGAGCCTCGACCTGGGCTCGGCAGTGTCGTCCGGGCGCCTCCCAGCAGCCGTCCTAGGAAGGCCCCGCGACGCGCGTGGTGTCCGGCCACAGGAGGCTCGCCGGAAGAGCAGTTCGTGGGGGGCGCACGAGGAGCAGCCGACGGGGAGGCTCGCCGGGAGCGCGCAGCGCGGTCGCAGTCGGACTCGCTAAGCCACTCCTCTGACGAAGGAGGGGGTGGGGGCACCTGGAGGTCATCAGCGTCTACATCATCGTCGTCCGCGACGGTGACGGCCCAGCGTCGCCTCAGTTGCGCCGTCCTCCGTGCAAGGAGGTCCAGACCGACCAGCCGCCGGCGCGCTCTGTGATGTAGGCGTTGGCAAGCTTGAACGTCTCGTCGACCTGGGCGCCTCCTTCAGCGGCGCCAGAATCCCCTTCAGCCCGGCGACGCTGGCCTCCACTCTGGCAGCGGTCTACAAGCGCTAGGTCCTGGTGCAACACCAGTAGATGCGCCGCCTGCACGAGGATGTTGCAAGCTACAGGTTCGTTCGTTGGACATTTGAGCTCTCTACCATCAGTCGGGTGGATAGTTGAAATTTTCAATGTGCAATCAGATTACATAGTTCATTCTTTCACATGGCAATTTTTGTTGTGTTCACTTGTGTGCAAGCTGTGGAAGATGAATGACCTAGGATATTTGCATACCATGGCATTTTAAGTTCATGGAAGCATGGCTATTGTAGTTTATAAACATCACTGATGAGTTCATTTTTTCACATGGCAACTTTTGTTTTTGTGTTCACTTTGTGTGCAAGCTATGGAACATGAACCCCCTCGGATTTTTATGTATCATGGCTTCTAAGTTCATGGAAGCATGGCAATTGTAGTTATGGGTAATGGCAAATTCTTTTTTCCTTTTCCAACAATGGAAAACTATTTCTATTTCTTATGGGGCCATGTCAATATATATTAAACCATGGCAAATGTAATTCATGTGTCATGGCAACTCTTCTCCACTATATGATTGAGACGAAGAAAGTGCGCACTATATACATGACGTTTTCTTATACTAACTTGGTGTAGTTGCCTTGTTCTTTTGCCAAATCAAATGGCCTTCAAATGTTTGTTGGTTGGTAGTTGATTCGTATTGAGTTTTAATTTGTGTTAAGAGATAGGTTAGTAGTAGGCCATGACAAAATTAGGAGAAATATTCAAAATAATGTGGCAATTTCTGTGGAGTGACACGACAAATAATCATATGACATAATCCATAATTTTTTTGTCTACTCGCACTTTCCATTTATAGATAAATTTTGCATTTAGTCGCATGGCATTTTTATCCTAAAGTGACACGGCACATGTTTTTCACACATTGACATGGCAAATTTCTTAAAAGTAGATTACTCAAACATGACATATTTCAGGTAGCGACCTTGCCATGCCCCTACCAAGTAGATCATGACATTTTTTGCCATGATATTTAGGTAGTGACATTTGTCATGACCCTACTATGTAGAACATTTCAAAAAAAATTAAAATCCCATGGAAATCTATTTTATTTAAATAGCATGGCAGATTCATATATGCACCGTTGCCATGATCTTATGGAGCTACTTTTGCCATGTTATTTATTGTTTTTACATTCTTTTCTTCAAGGAAGAAATAGATGCATAGCAAAAATTGTTTTCTGCACCATGGAAAATTTAGTTTATGCACCATGTTAAATTTAGTTTATGTCCACGGCAAATTTAGTTTATGGTCCATGGCAATTTTAGTTGATACTTTTCTAAGTATCATATGAGATTTTTACTTTCATTTCCATGGAAATTTACTTTCATTTTCCATGGCAAATTTTTTATAAGTTTTTGCAATGGCAACTTTTACTCTTTTTTGCCATGGCAATTTTACTCTAAATGACATGGAAAATTTTACTTCATTTTTCCATGGCAAATTTTACTCTTTCTTTGCAATGGCAAGTTTTACCCTTTTTTGCCATGGCAAGTTTTACCCTTTTTGCCATGGTAATTTTACTTTAAATGACATGGCAAATTTAATATCATTTTTTCATGGCAAAAATTTTGCATGGCAAAGTAGAGCGTGCTACATATTATCCGTCATCGCGTGGCGCCTTTCCAACAAAAAGCGAGAGCAAACGTTTGCGGGGAGGGTCGTACGATGATTCGATTCGAGCACTCGCGGGGCCAATGCGGAACCGAAATTGTGAGGCATGAGGGAAGATGCGGCCGTTTGCCCTTTCGCATGAGATGGCGCGTGGCACGGTCGCGCCCGGACCGCGGGAGGTAGTCTTCCCGGGTCGTCGTCCCCACGTGGCCTCTCCGACGGGCCAGGTGTCACCAGAGCTGGAGCCCCTATGCCTCGGTCGCGTTGTCCTCCCGGAGGCCATCCAGCGTTGCCTGGGACGAAAGAAATGACCGTTTTGCCCCCAATTTTCGACACCACCCCGGAGTTGGGGGCCAACGAAATCCGTGCTACGTGCCTATAACCGTTTATACACCTCCGAGGGAGATTCGAGACAACCCCTGACGTGGTCAATTTTTCGCCATTTCGGGCGGGAAAATTCTGCCGCCATGCCAAAACACCAAGTGTTGTTGTCCACCATTGCCACTGAGTCTCCCATTGCCACGGACCTAAACAATAATGCAAAATGGGAGGGATTCAGATTTATGTTATTTCTTCTAATAACGGGCGTGAGACGAAACTTAGGGCGGGAGACGAAACTTTGAGCGGGAAACGAAATTCCGAGTCGCACGGGGTCCAACTCCGGCGAACATGGGTCGCCCGTGAAGGCCGTCCGGAGCAAAAGATAAATTTTTTTAAAAGGTCTCCCTCGTGCGGACTCCGCTTTGGCACCCTGTGGCCTTCACGGGGCTGGAGGCATCATCGCATGCATTAGACGCGAACCGGCGCATGCCAAAGTAGAGCGTGCTACATATTATCCGTCATCGCGTGGCGCCTCTCCAACAAAAAGAGAGAGCAAACGTTTGGGGGAGGGTCATAGGATGATTCGATCCGAGCACTCGCGGGGCCAATGTGGAACCAAAATTGTGAGGCGTGAGGGGAGATGCGGTCGTTTGCGCTTTCGCATGAGACGGCGCGTGGCACGGTCGCGCCCGGACCGCGGGAGGTAGTCTTCCCGGGTCGTCGTCCCCACGTGGCCTCTCCGATGGGCCAGGTGTCACCGGAGCCGGAGCCTCTATGCCTCGGTCGCGTTGTCCTCCCGGAGGCCATCCAATGTTGCCTGGGACAAAAGAAATGACCGTTTTGCCCCCAATTTTCGACACCACCCCGGAGTTGGGGGCCAACGAAATCCATGCTACGTGCCTATAACGTTTATACACCTCCGGGGGAGATTCGAGACAACCTCGACGTGGTCAATTTTTCGCCATTTCGTGCGGGAAAATTCCGCTGCCGTGCCAAAACACTGCGTCTTGTTGTCCACCATTGCCACAGACCTAAACAATAATGCAAAATGGGAGGGATTCAAATTTATTTTATTTCTTCTAATAACAGGCGCGAGACGAAACTAAGGGGGAGACGAAACTTTGGGCGGGAAACGAAATTCCGGACCGCACGGGTCCAATTACGCCAACAGGAGCACCAGAACGAACGACTCGTTCGCTCGGGGATGCACATTTTAACGAACGAAAAGGTTCGGGACGAAACCCCTCCAGCCTGAACTACCCCCATCAGCATGACCTAAAAAAGGCCCCAATAACCCAACTTGATGGGCCTCTTCTTAGACGTGAAGAAAGCCCAAAAAATCAGGAAAAGTAAAACAAAAAACAAAACAGTACAAAGATGAATAAGAAAAAGGAACTCCTTTCCTTCAAAATAAAAAATAAGTTTAGTGTAAAAATGCCATGGTTGCTGATCCACTTGCATGAAAAAAAGACATTAACAAATCAGTTTGCCATGGTTAACAAAGGTAAAAAATGCCACGTTTCATACAATAAAAATGCCATGGTAGCAGAAAATAACTTTGCAATGGTTAAAAATGATTATTTGGATATGGAAAAAGATCTAAAATTGCCATGGGTGTAACTTAAAAATTGCCATGTTCACAAACGAGAACTTTGCCATGGCAAATGAACATCTTAAGTTACCATGGTAATGTTCTTCGAATAAAATATGACAACGGCACTACCTTTTTTTTTTAATAAAATTGCCATGTTCATGGAAACATTTTTGAAACATCTTAAGTTGTCATCACTACAAAGTCTACACTACGAAAACTTGCCATGAAGTTTGCATATATATGGATACAAGATGGGAAAAGAAATGAAGTTTACACTATACGAAAGTTGCCATCATGGCAACATATGGAAAAAATATATATGGCGAAAAATGTTTCTCTAAATACAATTGCCTTCAAAGAATTAAAAAAAAGAAGCAAAAACATTACAAATATTGTAGGCCCAAAAACCGCTTCTGTCCAAATAGAGATACACAAAAAAAAAAGACCTAAAAATCTAGAAACAAAGTTGCCATGGTCTAATAACAAAACTACCATATAGTCATGGGAAAAAGGTATATTACAAAAATTTACATGATTTGCCATGATGTTCATACACACTTCATTACAAAATGAGTGTGGAAAAGTTTGCCATGATATTATGATAAAACAAAAAACATAAAAAGTGGACATATAGGACAGAACAAAAAAGATTCCTACAAAAATTGCCATTGGGTATGAATAAAAAATGTAATTTAAAACTTTCACATGGTAAATTAAAGTAAATTTGCCATGTATTTAAAAGTAAAATTGCCATGGCAATTAGGGGTCATTTTTTGCCATGGTGAAATAAAAAGGAAATTTTCCATGGTTCGTAAAGTAAATTTGCCATAGTCCATAAAGCAAAATTGTGATGGCAAAAAAGGTACAATTTGCCAGGTATGTTAAAATAAATTTGTCGTGTATTTAAAAAGCAAAATTGCCATGGCAGTTAGGGGTCATTTTCTGTCATGGCAGCTAATACAGAATTTGCCATGGCAACAACTCCAGAATGTTGCCATGGCAACTTCTAATAGCGATTATATCAACTGTAACTACTTGTAGCAGTTATGTCATGGCAACTAATACAGAATTTTGCCATGTCAAACTACTCTAGCATTTTGCCATGGAAACTACTCATAGCGATTCTAGCAATTGCAATTACTCGTAACAGTTCTGTAATGGCAGCTAATATAGAATTTTCCATGGCAACTACTCCATAATTTTGCCATGGCAACTACTCATATTCGATTATATGTTGTGCATTCTATTGGGACATTACATGGTAATTTGAGAAAAATGAAACAAAGATTCCATGGTAATTATTTATGAAAATAAAAGATAGTAGCTATTCTATATATATACTAGCAAAAGAGCCATGCGTTGCAACGGGAGAAAAGCACAACACACACTCTTAACCCAACAACCATCACTCAAGATCATAAATAGGTCCATCTCCTTTATTTTAGCGATGCATCATATTTGTGTTGCCGCTTATCATCCTTCTCACCCTCGTCGGTGGTGGACTCAGTGTTCACACAAACCAAAACATGTTTGAATGTGGTTAATCCTAAGGCGTCGCTCTCTCCCTCTCTCTCTCGTCTCCCTCTCCCTCTCTCTCTCGCTTTCTCTCACACTCGCCATGATACTCTGTTGTTTTCTTCTGCAACGTTTTCAGAGGTATGCATGTGTAGTTATCGATGTTTTCTTTTCCCTATGGTTATAGTGGGTGTTTATTTGCAATCCGAATCACCGCGGGTACGAAAGAAAAATGGATCGTGCGCAATAAATTATAAGTTTGCTTCCGAAATAATATTTAAAAAATAATCAATAGGTAAAATTACATCATATTCAGATTTCACATGTTTTTCTATTCAAATTGCATATATAACATGTTAAAATCGGAGTTACAGTTTAAAAGATGGGACATTTATATCTGTGCCCCTAACTCGAACCCACTACTCAGATTTGCCCCTAACTTTGAAGCATGCTCAAATTTGCCCCTCTGCCGTTAAGTCACTACTCACAAATGTCCTTCCGTACAATATTGTAGCACTTTTCGTCCAATACTATAGCATTTTTCGTCTGCTACAGTACACATGGGCCTTTGATGGTCAAAGGCCTTTGACTGGACGGAAGGGCATTTCTGAGTAGTGGCTTAACGGTAGAGGGGCAAATTTGAGCATGCTTTGAAATTAGGGGCAAATCTGAGTAGGTGGTTCGAGTTAGGGGCAGAAATGCAAATGGCCCTTAAAAGATACTGATAATTTAGAAAATTATTTGTTTGACTTTAATATCTTCTAAAATAATATTTAAAAATATTTAACAGGTTAAAATAATCTCATATTCATATTCTACATATTTTTCTAATCAAATTTCATATATAACATGTTTAAATCGGAGTTACGGTCTAAAAGATGTGCATGATTTAGAAAATCATTAGTTTGAGTTAAATATGACCCGCGGATGAATTACCTAAAAGGTCAGGGGAGTTTTTGAAAAAATGTAAAATAACGGTGCGGGTGACTTAAGTCCGAACTACAGGTCGATTAGAAGAAAATACACGGGCTTTTTTATATAACGATAAAATAACGGTTCGGGTGACTTAAGACCGGACTGCGGGTTGATTTGAAGAAAATACAGGGTTTTTTTTGCAAAACGGTGCGATGGATGACTAGAAACCCAATTTTCTTTATTATTAGGTGGAGATATATATCTACTATTAAAGAATAATCTGACGTCGTCGTGATGGTTCGACCTCCTGCCCCACAAGCCATAAGAGCATCTCTAGCCGTTCGGCCCCCCAGGGCGCCGAAAAAGAGCGGCCTGGGGCGAACCGACGCTAGATTGGCCCCTGGGGTTCGTTTATCGCCAGCCACGCCCCCAGGTGCCGCCCCCAAGGCGCCCCATATTCAAACTCGATCATTCCCGCTCAAAAAAGGCACAATCCGGCGATCATCGCAATAGTTCGACGATTCGAGTTTGACGGCACTGTTCGTCATCAAAGCAGCCCACCTCGCCTCAGTTTTCTCTTCTCGCTGGGCGGCCCTGGTCTTGGCATCGGCGAGGCAGTGCTCGATGGACTCTTGCACGCGTGCGGCAGTTGACTGGGCGTGTTTCGGCTTCTTGGCCCCTTTGTTGCCGTCCGGGCACCCGTCGGACGCGCCAGGGGTCGGCGCGTCCGGCTTGTACGTCTCCTTGGCCTTGGCGAGAGTGCGCCGGACGCCCGCCCACTTCTCGCACTTGTCGATCCGCTTGAAGACGTGAAGTTACTTGAACTCTACGTCGTTGTTGTCATCACGGAACATGGTGAACATGCGTAGCATTTGCGCTAAGGAAAAGAACATCAGTCGGCGCTAGCGCGCGCCCGGGCACGCACACGGCGAAGGCAATAGTAAGGACGGCGTTCTATACCTGATCCTCGACGTTGGTGCCGCTCTCCGGGTGAGCCGCGACCTCCTCGACGATCCCATGTCATTTTTTGCATGCCGTTTGGATGAGCCCCCAATGGTTCGCCATCGCCTTCGATACGCCTTTGAAGTAGGGGTCGACGAGCTTGTGCTCGTCGAACTCGGCCTTGATGCGGCCCAATATGTCTCTATGCTCTGTTTTGTGCCAGTGACCGGGTCAAGGCAGACGACCTTCCACGCTTCGGCGAGGCACTCCTCTTTCTTGGACGCCCACTTGATGCGTGGCTCGCTGGTCTTGTCCGCCGTCTTGTTATTCTTCTTCTTGCCTTTCCTTGTCGGCGCCAGCTCCTCCTCCTCTTCTTCCTCCTCCTTCGGCTCTTCCTCACCGTAGTCGAGCTCATCGTCCATGTCGCCGAGGTCAATCGAGTCGTCTTGGGTAGTGAAACCGGGGGAAGCGGCGGCGGCAGCCGAGCCGGCTGCGATGATGTCTTCCATGTCGGCCTCCGTCACGTAGGCGTCGCCAAGATGCGACGAGGAGGAGGCTTGCGAGTAGAGGCAACGGCGGAGAGGTGGCATCGGTGAGGCTGCGACGGAGAGATGGCATCGGTGAGGCTGCGTAGCCCGGCGGCTAGTACGTGTACGGCGGGTACTGCACGCCGGCGAACGTGGGCGAGGGCGTGCGCTGGACTGGGCGCCCATGGGAGAACGTGATGTTGGGGTTGAAGCCGCCATGGGCGTCGCCATCGGCATAGCCCGGCGACAGCGTGCTCCATGGGTGCGGCGATGATGAGAACCCAGCCGGAGAGCCGACGCTTTGCTGGCTCCAGGCCGCGTACGGGCCGTGCCCACCGGGTGGATTCATCATCGCTGCGCGTGCTGGCTCAGCTTGCTTGGCCACGGCACGCTCCGCATGCTCCGTCGCCGCCGCGTGCGCTGCTCTCTCCCTGGCCTTCTTGGCCCTGTTGCGCCTATCGACGGTGATGGCCTCCCGGCGTTCCACATCCGCCTTCCAGTCGGCGTTGCTCATGCCGAGGGACTTGGACAGTGGCGCCCTCGGCTTCCTTTGCTTTGGCTGGGTGATGGCAGCGGCTGTGGGATCCATCGCAGCACGGGGCATCACGTACTTCTTCGGCGGCATGGCGGGCGAGTAGGGAGGAGACGGGGTTTGGCGGGAGGAATGGAGAAGAGAGGGAAGGCGAGGGGGGGGGGAAGCAGGAGGAAACGGCGGAAAAAGGGCTTCCTGTCACCGACAGAGCGGCCCCACGCCGCTTTTCACTTCTGTCGGCGCCCCCAGGCGACACCCGGTCGCTTGGGTTCTGGGCGGGATCGCTGACTTTGTATTTGGCCCAAACCGGCGCAAAACGAGGTCCTGGGGGCGCGACTGGGCCAATTTTCGACCACCGGCGCTAAAAATTTGCCTTGGGGACCTGTTGGGCGCGGCTGGAGATGCTCTAACCATCGACAAAAAAAACTCTCTGCATCTGGCGAGGGCCACAATCGCTCCCCCATTCAACACGCAATTGAAAAAAAAGCAGCTCTAAAATAGCCGCCACGAGACATCTTTGTAAACAAACCCACGCACGCACGATCCTCTCATACGAGGCTCCAACGCCCCCCTCCATCGTGACCCCCTTCCTCCGCCCTCTCTGCCCTTTCATGTGGTTGCTCCCCCATCCCCACCCATGACGCGTCCGGAGGAGATGGTGGAGAAAGAGAGGGAGGAAGAGTAGGTACATGGCGGCGACGGCGGCAGTAGGAATCCCACCTTCTCAAGAGCGGGCGTGCACGAGCGCCTCAACATGCTCCAAGCCGTGTAGGTCACCAATGTCGAGCGCCTCCGCCTCATGACCGCCGCGCCCTAGGGCGTGAGCAAGCACGATCCCGATCTCCGTGTGGCACTAGTCGTCTTTTGGCATCACGGACATCGCGCCAATGACGATGCCGTCTACGAAGACAATAAGTAGGTGTTACCTGACCTAGCTTCTCATATGACTTCATCTCTATTAACACACGAACACGTCACCGTGTACCCTCGATGTCGGGGGTGATGCACCGCAGCTCGCATCGAAGGTGACCCGACAGACAGCACAATACGCAAGACAGTCGGCGGGCGCTTTTGTAGACCCGAAGCCCCGCTTGCCCGGGAGGGACCCCGTCAGGGCTCGCAGCGGCTATGGGCTGCTCCAGGTCGATTCGCTCACCCCTAGAGCCTCGTGGATCGGCAGCCCTCCAGCATGAAGAACTAGCGAAGAACGAGAAGAGAGATACAAGGGAGAGACAAAAAGTAGATGAACACAAAAAAGTAGTAAATTGATTTGTTCGATTGTGTGTTGTGCAATCGGCCGTCACCTCTCATCTATTTATGAGGCGGCTGGACTTCCCGTAATAGAATAGGACTAAAAATTCCGTCCAAAACATCAAAAACCCTAACCTAACTCGGACACGAATCTTTGGTAATTTTGGACCAACTCGGAGAGTTGGCAACGTTCATTTTGGCCCCACCGAGTGAACGTTGCCAACTCTCCGTATCCTTCTGTAATTTTTTGGATCAACTTGGTCTCGCCGATTGGTTTGCTTCGGTCCTATTGAGTCAACATTGCCAACTCTCTGGTAAATTTTTGGACTAACTCGGTCTCACCGATCAAATCAACTCGGTCGGTCCGAAATGACTCTGCAGCTTCTATTTCTGACCTTGTTTTGCCTTCACAGGTTGCACAAGACCTTGGATTAAGATGATTTTTATATCAAAATCCACCGTTTCGACAAGACGCACAACTTTCATGTTGGAATGTTTTCCATCAGAGGCCGTCTTAGTTGAGTTTCATGCCATTATTTAATCTGGTATCAACATAAGCATCTCCGAACTTGTCATAACTATTACATCTGAGCTCCGCTATAGACCATCTTCATATCCATCTCGATCTTTTTAAAGAGAGCCATTCAGAGGTGACCTCCAATAATAATTTGAATTAGTCTTGATGCAGCCTATGCTAATTTTATGACTGTGCCACTTTTGAGCGTCAACACATGTCCCCCTGTTTTTCGGCATAGCTAGCGCACCAAAAAATAACTTGTACGAAGTTTGTTCTAAGGACGATGTCAACACTTCGTCGGCCATTTATATGTTCTTAGGATGATAAGTATATATGGGCCGTGTTTATGCTAAGGGCGATAGTTATTTATCGGCCGTTGCCTATCTAGACTTCTTGCCACACACTTGGGTGGTACTTCTTTAAATATTTTCCATTGAGAGCTCGAGGTAACAATGTCCCTTGTATGGATTCCACCAAATATGAATTTTCAGGAACCACTCTTGTAATCCTAAAAGGACCTTCCCAACTTGGAGACCACTTCCCGAATTTTCTGTCTTTCGAACCAATTGGTAGAATCACCTTCCACACGAGATCACCAACTTGAAAAATCTTCAACTTGACCTTTTTATTGTAAGCTCTTGCCACCCTCAACTTATCTCTCTCTATGGCCTCCAAAGTAGCCAAACGTTTATCAGCGACTTCATCAATATTGTCCATCATCAAGTTATAAAAGTCCACCGCCGATAAATTATTTTGTTTGGCTATTCTCAAAGCATTCAAATTCACTTCCATTAGTAAAACGGCCTCTTGGCCATATACGAGCTCATATGGAGTTACCTTTGTAGCACTAGGCCTTGAGATTCTGTGTGCCCATAAAGCTTCGGACAGTAGCTCATGCCATCTCCTTGGATTATCCTCAATCTTCTTGATGAGCTTGATCAACATTTTATTGCTAGACTCAGCTTGTCCATTGGCTTGGGCATAATATGGAGAGGAATTGAGCAACTTTATCTTATATGATTCGACAAATTCTCTAACTTGATGTGACATAAAGGATGAACCTTGGTCTGTAGTTAATGTTTGAGGAATGCCGAATCTATGAATAATGCGCTCAATTATGAATTGAATTACCTCTGTATGAGTCATATTTTTGAGTGGTATTGCTTCAGACCATTTAGTGAAATAATCAGTCGCCACCAACATGAACCGATGCCCCTTTGAAGAAGAAGGATGAATATCTCCAATAAAGTCTAATCCCCAACCTCTAAAAGGCCACGGCTTGATAATAGGATGTAACATAGCAGCGGGAGCCAACTGAATATCACCAAACTTTTGACAAGCTTCACATCCTTTATAATACCGGAAGCAATCATTAACCATTGTCGGCCAATAAAACCCAGCATGTCGTAATAACCATTTCATCTTGGGAGCCGACTGATGAGTGCCACAAATACCTTCATGGACCTCTCCCATAGCAACTCTCGCTTGGTCCTCGTCCAAGCACTTTAAAAGAACATCATCAACCGTTCGGCGATAGAGACCATCTTCTCTCATTGTGTATTTGAAAGCCATACGCCGAACAGTCATGTCCACCCTTTTACTAGGATCACACAAATAATCAATAATGGGTTTTCTCCAGTCTTGATTTTCTCCTGCATTAAATGTTTCATTAGTGGCCGAAATGGTGGGCTCCGGTTCGGCCTCCCCTATGTTGGCAAGACTAGACATCGGCCTTTGAGAAATATGAAGAATGCCATGATCCACATGATATCCGGATGCTTGTTGTGCCAACTCATTTGCTCTCCAATTGTCATGTCTAGATATATGAGCAATGCTAAAATAATCCAAAGTAGATATTACATCTAGACATTTATCAAGATATACATTAAGTGATTCGTCAAAACATTGAAAAACTTTCGATATTTGTTGCACTACTAATAACGAATCACCAAAAGCCTCAATATATGTAGCACCTATGGCACAAAAAAGCTCCAAACCGAATAACACTGCATATTCGTCTTTGATCATGTGTGCATAAATATTTTAAGCGGTATGAGGCTTCACAAAATAGCTCCATATGGAGATAAATAAACAACACCAACACCTTGGCCATTGCCACAAATTTAACCGTCGAAAATAATCTCCATAGTATTAGAAAGACAAGGACAATATCAATGAACATGTACCTCGTTTTGGCCTCCAATTGAACTAAAGACGATGTTAGGATACTACATCAGCCATGCTTTGACATATTCTTAGGGCGATAGATAAATATCAGCCATTAACATAAGGTCCATGTAGAATTCATTCACCAAATCATGTATAGACGAAATAAACAAATGAAATAGCAATCAAATATTCTGGCCCTTTGGATTAGCAAGAAAAAATGTAGCTAATAAAATGTATAGAGATTTGGTAATACCCTCTCATGATGTAGAAAATCATGTCACTTCCATGGATCAAAATAAATCCAGGGAGGGTAATTGATCATACATGTGGATGAATTCCATGGCAAAGGCATCAATGGCATTGTTGAAGAAAATGGATGATGTGCTAACCGAAGATTTTGATGTTGTGATGCACACCTTCGTCTTAATTGTTTGTTGCTTCCATTCTTCTCTTTCTTCACTTTTATTACACTTGTCGCAATAGAAGCATGCACATCATTTTTGTTATGAATGATCCTCTTGGGAACCCATGCCATGTTCTTCTGTCTTAGCTCTTGTGCACTAAGATTTTGTAATTCCTTCTTTTGCCAATACGATAAGCCGAGTGGGCATCTCGGCTATGATTTCGTTTTGACCAATGGCAATTCCTTTTTGGCCTTCTGCACTCTCCACTTCTCTTCTTCAAATTGGCACTTTGATTCTCAATAATTGGTTGGTTCGTCTCACTGCCTCTAGTAGCCAATGTCAGCATTTTAATTGGCTCTTTTTCATTTAAAACCAAATCTAAAGTTGCACTCTTACGACCATCTCTTTTAACAAGGTAAACTTTCCTGACCACTTCTTTCTTCTTCCTTGAGTTCTGGACCGATTCCTTATGATTGAAACGGTCTTTAACATGTGGTTGTTGAACAAATGATGATCCTCTCGGAGCTGTATAATTTTGGTGAGGTGGTTTAGAATATGATGGACAGTGTGCCCTTGATTTATACTTGTTCCATGATTGATCTGAATAATAGTCAGCATATGGGGTATCCATGACATCGGCATTGGTGGCCCAAAAGGAGGATATGGAGTCTATTTGCTCAACTTCTTCCTTCGCCAATCCCGGTCTTCAAATTTATGCCTTGGGGGTGACTTCGATGCTTTTGTTTCACTTGGCCGATAAGCACTCTTTGCCTCACTTATATTCTGATATTTTTCTAATAACTGCGTGAAAGTGACTTTCTGCTTTTTACCTTTGTGCTTACCATTGCCTTTGCTTTGTTTAGTTGTGCGTGCATTGGTCTTTGAATTTTCTCATTGCCCCCCAGTGCTAGATGTCGCCATTGTAGCTTTGATGGAATTACCGTCTTCAAGATTGTTGTTGATGCACTTTTTAACCATATCCTTGCTCGAAGACTTGACCCCTTCATCATCGGTGTGTACCTGTTGACCTTTAGATGAATCGGCTTGAGATAGCCGAGTCAACATTTGATTACCATCAAGACCAATCTGATACGACTGGCCATATGCTCCTGCCTCAACAAACTCCAATCGTCCTATGTTGTTCGATTGTGCGGCTTGATGAATCACATTGTTATCTTTGATATTCTCTTCAAACAAACATTGCATTTGTTCTTGTCCTGATGGCTTGACATCGTGATCAATTATAATAGGATTTGTCAATGATGCACCAACGATGTGATTACCCATGCCCGGATTGAAGATACATTGTCCGTCCATTAACTGATATTGTGATACTGGTTCTAAAACAAAATAACCGAGTAGTGCTGGCTTAGTGTCATCCGACTCGGCTATGCATTGATTTTCATTTTGTTTTCCCGATGCTCTTGAACCGGCTATCTCGAATGACTTTGGACCTGGCTTTATGTTTCCGCAACTAAAACAATTACAGAATATACGTCTCATTTGAGACCAAATGTTAGCCAGGCATGAAACAAGCAAAGCTACCCATATGAACATAATTTTTAGTCGGCATAATGGGAAAATATTTGGTTGTGATGAGTTATCACTACCAATCTTTATGAATGATACCATGTGTTGACTATCATGATTAGTGACAAGATCATTCCTAACAAACAGATTACTCATTTCGATTGGTCTTTCAAAATTAATTAGAATCTTACTAACAGGTGCATCAACAATATGATTTTGACCGAATCAAAAATTGAATAAACTATCTGCTAGGTGTACCTTTGTGAAGACATTGGAAAAAGGAGATGGTTGTACCACTGGAACAATACCTTTCTCCACTTTTGAATAATTTTCCAATGCTTCATCCTCTTTTTCTGGATCTCGTGCTTCATCACTCAGATTGTCTGAATAGATTTCACTCGGATTACCCGAGTATATTTCAGTCGGATTGCCTGAGTATATTTCAGTCGGATTGCCCGAGTAAATTTCACTCGGGCGCTTTTTGCCAGTTGAACTTTGCTCGGCTGCATTTTCTTGTTCTTGATGTTCATCATTAACTGAACTGTGTTCGACCATATTACTTTGTTCTTGATGCTCATCAATATCTTTAGCACGAAACTCATAGGGTAGCATATAAGCTCCCTTACATCCAGAAAAATTGAGCACAACCAATTTGTTGTCTTTATTGTATCCTTTGGCTAGTGAAGTTTTCATATTTTGTTTTGGTACACGCGGCAATAATTGGTTTGATGCACTCGGCTTTAGCCAGCAATGCACTCCTCTGGAACAATGCACTCTACTGGCATGTTCTCGGCTGGCTCGATGCAACGCACTCGGCCTTAAACGTCTTGGTGCTCAATCCGGTTTCAATTGAATCCACCATTGTTTTGTCACTAAATGAACCGTTCAACTCGGTTGTAGACGACTTGGTCAAATTTGACTCGGTTTCAACCGAATCAACCGTATTAGCCAAGTGAACCCTTTCTTGCTGATTTGCTTGCAGAGCTTCTTTCTTGGCTTGCCTCAACATCACAAAAGAGTCATCATGATTGCTGAATGGAAGAAGGGACTTGACATATTCTTGCAAATATTCCTCTCCACGCCTCTTCTTGAGTGCTTCATAAGCTTGTCGATATTCTGCTGGTAATTCCTCAAGACTTGGCATAGTAAAGCCATTGACGCTTTTCCCTGTGAGAGTTGGCTTGACCCCATCCATTCGGGTGACATATTTTTCTTTAGACTCAGCCCTACTTGGATCCGCTTGCCCCCCAATGCTCTTAGGATCTTTCGGCAATGAATTGATGTTGCCGAAATTTTGCAATTGTACAGGGGGTGTATAACATGCTGCAATGATAGGTGAAGACGTATGCACTGTTGTCGAATATTTTCTCTTGCTAATTTGATCACCTGGCAACACTTCGTCTTCTTTCAAAACCCTAGCTCTTATTGCCTCATAATCAGGAACCAACCCCTTTTCATGCTGCTCAAAGCAAAGAGCACTAATCTTCTTATTTTGGGCTAAACTTTTTAATGCAGCCAGAGCCAACTCATCTCCTGCAATATTAGGCACATATGCTCCTATGGAATCTCCATTCACTCGGCCATAATCGCGTAGGCGAGCCGAGTCATGAATATTTTTAGTTTCATATGCCACTGAACAATTAATCTCATGAGGTGTAGCATATGATGATTGAGGATAATCGGTCGAATAGCTAATGGAAGCATGGCCGATTCCCCCATCCATCGGCATGTTTGGGGATGGACACGCATATTGCGAGTCGGATGCCGATGGATAAAACTGTGAGATTCCCTCTTGTACATGAGGTTTCATATATTGATCACTCGAACAAATCATGTTGTTCACCGACATATTGAAAGATGTTGCCGATGCATGAAAGTTCAGATTCATAAGTTGCATGTTGCGATTCTGTAAATTCCAAGTTTCTCCAACGGAATAACTAGTCGGCCTTTGCTCTTTAGGGCTAGCCGACATGACATGTCCATCAAAAGATCTAGCAACATCAACATAATGGCTATTTGCATCTACGTAAGAAGATTGATGATACATGTTACCGTTGTAGATTGCAGCCGCTTGATGATGCTCTCCTCATAACAAGAACAAGCTGGAGACTATTCAAAGCTTTAGTCCCCAGCGGAGTTGCCAAAAAGTGTGTTGACACACGAACACGTCACCGTGCACCCTCGACGCTGGGGGTGATGCACCGCAGCTCACGTCGAAGGAGACCCGACCGACAGCGCGATACGCAAGACAGTCGGCGAGCGCTTTTGTAGACCCGAAGCCCCGCTTGCCCGGGAGGGACCCCGTCAGGGAGTGCGGCGGCTATGGGCTGCTCCAGGTCGATTCGCTCGCCCCTAGAGCCTCGTGGACCAGCAGCCCTCCAGCATGAAGAACTAGCGAAGAACGAGAAGAAAGATACAAGGGAGAGACAAAAAGTAGATGAACACGAAAAAGTAGTAAATTGATTTGTTCGATTGTGTGTTGTGCAATCGGCCGTCACCTCTCATCTATTTATGAGGCGGCTGGACTTCCCGTACAAGAAAAGGACTAAAAATTCCGTTCAAAACATCAAAAACCCTAACCTAACTCGGACAGGAATCTTTGGTAATTTCTCGGACCAACTCGGTTTCACCGATTGGTTCATTTCGGTCCCACCGAGTGAACGTTTCCAACTCTCTGTATCCTTCTGTAATTTTTCGGATCAACTCGGTCTCGCCGATTGGTTTGCTTCGGTCCTACTGAGTCAACATTGTCAACTCTCTCGTAAATTTTTGGACCAACTCGGTCTCACCGATCAAATCAACTCGGTCGGTCCGAAATGACTCTGTAGCTTCTGTTTCTGACCTTGTTTTGTCTCCACAGGTTGCATACGACCTTGGATTAAGACGATTTTTATATCAAAATCCACCGTTTCGACGAGACGCACAACTTTCATGTTGGAATGTTTTCCATCAGAGGCCGTCTTAGTTGAGTTTCATGCCATTATTTAATCTGGTATCAACATAAGCATCTCCGAACTTGTCATAACTATTACATCTGAGCTCCGCTATAGACCATCTTCATATCCATCTCGATCTTCTTAAAGAGAGCCATTCAGAGGTGACCTCCAATAATAAGTTTGAATTAGTCTTGATGCAGCCTATGCTAATTTTATGACTGTGCCACTTTTGAGCGTCAACAATCTCTTTTCTTTTTGTTCCCAGGTTGTGTTTCTCCGTGAAAGTAGAGGGTTGATTTATGACCCTGATAGTGGTTCCTGTTTCAGATCCTTAACATCCTAAAAGCAGCATCAACCTGGACCGGATGTGCATCTCTCTAATTTACGTGGTATACAAAATTGGCATCTGGATGGTTCATGATTCCATGGAGTAGTATATAATTGGCCGTTTCATATATTTATTCACTCCACCCTGCCACATCTTGGACAACTTCTGTAGGGAAGCAGCTGCATATATACCGGCTGCAGCGGCAACGCGTGATGGAAAGGACGAGCTAGCATACCAGGGGTAATCATGGGCTGTGTGGACGACACCAAGGCCTAACAGCTGCGGACGCATGCAGGAACAAATGCGGACGACATGGTGCTGGTCAAGGACAAGCACATCAAGGAGCTCGTTCCCATGAAGTAGATCAAGAAGGCAAGAACGTATGTGTGTCCTGTTTTTTTGCTTCTTTTCCATTGTGCTTAGTTTTAGGATTTGGTCATCGTGGGTTCAGTAAATCATCCTGCTGGTGGAGTTGGTTCCTTAGTGATGAATTAATCCTCGACTGAAGCGTGGTGACTATTGCTACAGGATTTTCTTGCTGGATGGGTAATTTTGGGGTTTGTTTCTGTGTGTGTGGGGTTTGTTTCTGTGTGTGTGGATTGACGAGAATGTGCAGAGGGAGATATCAATCACTTGTCTGCTCCAGGAACCTAATATATAATAAAACTGAGTGAGGTAAAATTACCAAATCCTGATTCATCAGATGCTTGATAAGTTTGTTGATTCTCAATTACATTAGATCAGTGAAATTGAAGGTTAATGGTACTCCTATTTTTGGAAATAAATGGCGACTGGAATTTAAACGTTTGCATCAGGACTGCACCTGCAAAGATGCATGTAGATATGGATGCAGATTGCCAATAGTTTTACTTAAGTAGAGTTTCCTTACATTCAACGTAAAATGTGTTGCGTAGTTAAATTAGCAGCATGTATGTAGAGGTATGTTTATATTCTAGAGATTTGCAGCTCAAACACATGTTTATTTTATTTTCTGCACAAATTTACCAGCTCATATTTAGTGTCCAGGTATTGATATTTCATACACCAACAATCCTGCAAAAAGGTACAAAAGACCTTGTATTTTGACTGTCAAATACCATATGCATCGTTTCACTGTCAAATTGACCAGGCATCTTTTATCGTGTTCTCATTATTATTTGTACACTAATGCAATTCTATCTCGTTTCGGTAAGGATCTGGAGGTGGAGGGCAGCATCGACAGCCATGTTCTGGTTTCAAGTAGCCACTGAGCCTTGCTAGAAGATGGATGTACCTCATGCAATTAACTGGCTCTTAGTATCCAAAGCTACATATTGTGGTTCGCAAATAATAAATCTTATAATATGTAGTATTGTGTTATCCCTGCAGGTTACACAGTTAATTGTTTGTAGTTGCCTTGAAGAACTATCCATTTTCTTGATAGCTATACTCAGGACCTTACCTTCTCCCCTAACATATGTGTCAATAGTTTGAGCATTATTTCACATCATAGCCATTGAGAGAGGAGAAAGAAAAAATATGTCTGAATTAGTTTTATTATTAGTGTCATTTATATTGTCAGCAGTTTTTGTATTATGTTTGACGCCCTCCTCGATTGGTTCCCTGCTTCGTTTCTATGGTGATGGACATGCTATGCATTTCATATACTCTGTTCTGATTTTGAATGTGAGCACTGCATGTTGCTCTATTGAAATACCAATGGAAACATTTCAAAGCCACTCTCTTGAAAACCTGGATGTGAGGCTTCTATACCTTCTTTTTCGTTTTCCCTTTTTGCTTCCCACCTCCCATTATATTAAGATATGGAGCTAGTTCAAAATTTGGTTTATCTATCTATCTCATTTCCCTCTGAACATACTGGGGAAAAAAGCAAGCAAATGATTGGTTTAATATTAGTTCTAATTGTTTGATCCCGTAGCATGTACCACTTATGATGTATTATACTCCATATTTCTTACAAATTTGTGAGCTGCAATTTACATTGTTTTGTGCTTGGATATAAATATTTATTTCGGCATATAAATTTATACAACATGTGATTGGAGCTAGGGTGGTTCCACCCTATTTGTCCACGAAAAATAAGCTAGGATAAAATAGAGGCGCGCGACCTACATTTATCCCTTACCATTTGCATCACTTGCATGTAAGTATCTGATTGCAAGGATGTTAGTTAAGGAGATACAAATGGCTACTAAGGAGTTCTATTTGTGTGTATATTATTTGCCATTTCGTGGCAACGCACGGGCATCCAGCTAGTATATATATACAGTAACACTATACTACGCGGGAGCGCAGAATGTAGAATGCCTAATCGTACGCGCTGGTCGCTAATTGCCCGGCTCTGGGCGTCGCTGGACCAACCTCCCAATCGTTTTCGTTTGTGCAAACGATGTAAAGGACGGTAGGGGAAATAGTAATGGAATTAATTCTTGTTGCTGAAGCCTCATCTCCGTCTCGCAACACTTCTCGCTTATGACAGTAAGCATACCAGCCTTTACGGTAACGGTGTTACCTGATTCTGCATGCACTACACAGTACACACTATGACCCACTAATTAACCATAGCAATCGGTATTGAAATATATGAGAACGGAACAAAAACAATTACAATGTGACATGCATCACTCGGTTGATCCTCTGGTGGTAAAATGAAGTGATCACTTGGTAATGGACATGTACTAAAATCATTGGAAAGTAGTAAAAATATTTTACAACTAAAAACGGGCGTCAAATTCAATAGTAAAGCACAATGTGTTTTGCAGTAAAGATTCTACACTGTGTTACGACTCAATTATGGGTTGATTCTTGATAGTAATACACCTAGTACTTGATGTTAAAAATGATAAACTGTTTTATCACCCACTACTACTAAGAGGAGATTTGATAGTAAACACTACGTATTTTATAGTAACAATGGTAAACTTCCTTACGACTCAATTTTGGATTGGTTTCTAATGGTAATACAAGAGGTGTTCCATAGTAATTTGGTAGTAGTTTATATTACTACCGACTAGTACAGGAGGTGCGAGCATGATTAACCTGAAAAAGCATGCTCCCAAGGGCATGGGGGAAGTTGACATCTGGTCGAGGGCGTGGCGTTGGCCCCGTGTTCACCACCCAGATGAGAAAGATGGCCGTCGGGATCCGACGAGTGAAGAAGAAGAGCCTTGGCCGCCTCCTCCTCCTCTGTCGAGCAGCACCGCTCACCCGCTCAAGCCTCTGCATACGCCACCACCTGCGAAGGCCGCACCTTGGTGCCCGCATGGCCGCAACCCTCCTTCAAAACCTCCAAATCCGGCGACGACCGAGGCCGAAGCCCGCCGCCAGTGCCGGAAGCCTTCGTCGATGTCCTCGCCTGCCCAACGTTGGTCGTCCCCTCCTTCAAATCCAGCGACGCACAAGACCGCAACCTGGTGCCCAGCCAAACGGACGCCCTCTTGCATCTCTTTCCACCATCCGCCGCTCCGACTGCAGTACGCCTTCACCTACCCCCTGATGTGCCGCCGTCGCCTCCGCCTTCGCCATCTCCAACTCCACCAGGACGTGGCGGCACGTGCGAAATGGGTTGGCTGTTGCCGGCAGGAAGCCACCGCCGCCATTGCAGGGGGGACGCCACCATCTGCCGCTTCGACCACCAGACGCCTTCGCCGCCGTCCCCACCTGCCCAGCCCTGTGTTGTGTGGATAAGAGAGTGGGTGGGAATGAGTGCATGAGAGCGAGGGAGTGGTTCGGGTGGCTTTTGCTTCGTCCCGAACGAGTGCCAGGTGATGACGTGGCAAGCTAGACCATCAAGATTCGTGTGACGATAACGAGAGGGTTCAGGACAAGAAGCAAAAAGGGAAACGTTCCAGTTCGGCCGGCTCATGCGCCACGTTGGATCCTACTCCGTATGAGCCAGCCACGTCCACTCCCCACGGGTCATTTATGGGCCCTGCAAACCACATCCATCTTCCTCCTCCTTTATCCTTTTCACTCAGTTTCCCCCAAATCAACCACGACCTGCTCTGCTCCGACGACTTCCGCCTTCATCTGCCCCGCGCATTTTCAACGAGCGGCTGCATCCACCTCTCCCTGCGCTGCTCCGGCGACCTCCTCGCCTCCACCCGCCCCCGTGCTGCTCTGACGAGGGGCTGCATCTACCTACCTCCACATTTCTTCAGCCTTTTGACCTGCCCCCACGCTGCTCCGGTGAGAGCCTCGCCCTCGACCTGTCGCCATGCCGCTCCGGCGAGCGTCGTCGTGCTCCACCCGTGCGGGAACGGTGACTACGTTGTGCACGAGCGGACAAGATGCTGGAATCGGTGTCGGCGGGAGCTTCAATCGGTGGTATTTTTTGCTACATCTGGCTTCTTGTTTTGCTGGAATCAGCGGCATTTTTTCCTAGGATCCACCTTGTTTGAGTGCCTTTTGCTGCAACCAGTCCAAAACTTTGCTACCATCATTTTGTTTTTTGCTACTACCGTGCAGTCCGTCTTTTTGATACATTTTTCCTTAATTAGATCCATCTTTTTGCTGGAACCACTCTAACTTTTTCTTACCATCGTCTTTGAAATTTGCTTCTGCCGTCTTAGTTTTTGCTACCACCCTGTTTTTGACTTTTTGTTGGATCCATCTTATTTTTGCTGGAACCACTTTAAGTTTTGCTACCATGGTCTTTGTATTTTGCTACCACCGTCTTTTGTTTTTGCTACTGCCCCATTTTTGATATTTTTGTTGGATCATTTTTTTTGCTGGAATCACTTGCTACAACCAACGTCCTAGGAAGCTTCAATCGAAGGTAATGAAATTTGGGATCGGCCATGACGCAAGCGCAAAAGCTGGAACCGTGCATGGAAAAAGCTTCACCAGTTGTGTGAAAAAGCTTCAACCATGGCATGGTGGCTCCCCGCGACACCGGGAGCTGCAGCCGACGGCATGGCGGTGCTACGACGGCGACGACTAAGATGGACGGCGACCGGCGGCGAGGACGGCGACCGGGGGCGAGGACTGTGGGGCGAGGACCGTGGGGCGAGGACGGCGACCGGCGGCGAGCTGGTGATGCTTCAAGGTCAGCCCTTGGAGAGTCCATGGTGGGGTGTCGAGGACGAATAGCTGTTTTGGATTGGACGTGATTTTCTATTGAGAAAAAAAACGATTCAAAGGCTGAATCTAACGGTGTGCAAAAGACAAACTAACATTCCAGATACGACCGGCCCAACAGTTGGGCCGGCGCACCGGCGCAGATCACTGCCCAAGCAAAAAAGCTGGTCGTTCGGGACTTATTGATTCTGTTTTTTATTCTACCCAAAGGTGATTAATAAATACATGCCCACAAACCTTTTGTTATTCTTATTCACTTTTGACCAAAGATTATTTGAATTTGATCAATAAAAGATGTTTATGATATGATGCCCACTAAAAGCATTTGATTCTTTTTCTAGCATCTAATGCCTCTCATATTGCTGGAATGTTTACTAGCATGGAACAATTAAATGGTAGCGGCTATGCTACATGGAAGGAGAAGTTTGACATTACTTTGGTTCTGCCGAATATTTATTATGCTCTCATTAATGATCCTCTCGAAGCACCTAAAGAAAGTGATGAAAATTATGATGCCCGAAAAGGATTATGATGTTGAGAAGGCTAAGGTGAGAGGACTCTGACCATAACTGCCATATGATCATTGAGGGCTCCATTGCTCAAAGCATGAGAGGAGCATTTTAGACTCTCAGAGTGCCAAGGGCTACCTTGGAAAGATTGAGGACCAATTTAAAAGATCTTCTAGAATTTATGCAACAAGTCTTATTAATGTTATTACAACAAAAGAAGACAAGAATAGCTCCTAATGCAGGAAAAAATGAAGTATGTCACTTTTGTGGAAAGGACGGGCATAAGTAGAAGGACTAATTATCCATGACACTAAGGATGTTGACTTGCCTTCTGACAAGACATACTTAATTTATCTTATTTCTCCTGGTGATTCCATTAATGTCGTTAGTTCCTCTCCAAACCTGAACATCAGTACCAAACGTAAGAGAAATTATAATGAGACTACTTCAAAATTTATGGCACTTTCGTTTAGGTCATATTTTGAGAGGGGTGGGGGGTGGGGTGGGGTGGGGGATTGTATATCTCATTAAAGAGAAAGTCCTTAATTCTTTAGATCTCTTAGATCTGGAAATTGATCATTGTGTTGATTGCATCAAAGGATAATATGTAAGAAAATTGCTAAAAATGGGTGTTTGCTACCTCTTGAGCATGTGTTGGTTTTTCCCTTGAAGAGGAAAGGGTGATGCAGCAAAGTAGTGTAAGTATTTCACTCAGTTTTGAGAACCAAGGTATCAATCAAGTAGGAGGCTCCTCCCAAGTCCCACGCGCCTACACAAAAAAACAAGAACCTCGCAACCAACGCGATAAAGGGGTTGTCAATCCCTTCACGGCCACTTGCGAAAGTGAGATCTGATAGAGATAATATGATAAGATAAACATTTTTGGTATTTTTATGATATAGATTGAAAAGTAAAGATTGCAAAATAAAGTAGATTGGAAACTTATATGATAGAGAATAGACTCGGGGGCCATAGGTTTCACTAGTGGCTTTTCTCAAGATAGCATAATTATTACGGTGGGTGAACAAATTACTGTCGAGCAATTGATAGAAAAGTGCATAGTTATGAGAATATCTAAACATGATCATGTATATAGGCATCACGTCTGCAACAAGTAGACCGACTCATGCCTGCATCTACTACTATTAGTCCACACATCGACCGACTCCTGCCTGCATCTAGAGTATTAAGTTCATGAAGAATAGAGTAACACATTAAGCAAGATGACATGATGTAGAGGGATAAACTCAAGGAATATGATATAAACCCCATCTTTTTATCCTCGATGGCAACAATACAATACGTGCCTTGCTGCCCCTGCTGTCACTGGGAAAGGACACCGCAAGATTGAACCCAAAGGTAAGCACTTCTCCCATTGCAAGAAAGATCAATCTAGTAGGCCAAACCAAACTGATAATTCGAAGAGACTTGCAAAGATAACCAATCATACATAAAAGAATTTAGAGGAGATTCAAATATTTCTCATAGATAAACTTGATCATAAACCCACAATTCATTGGATCTCGACAAACACACCGCAAAAAGAGTTACATCGAATAGATCTCCAAGAAGAGGAAGGAGAACTTTGTATTGAGAATTAAAGAGAGAGAAGAAGCCATCTAGCTAATAACTATGGACCCGAAGGTCTGTGGTAAACTACTCACAACTCATCATAGAGGCCTTGGTGGTGATGGAGAGGCCCTCCATGGTCGATTCCCCCTCTGACGGATCACCAACGAAGGCTCCAAGATGGGATCTCGCGGATACAGAAGGTTGTGGCGGTGGAAATAGTTTTTCATGGTGCTCCTGGATGGTTTAGGGGTACAAAGATATATATAGGTGATGGAGGTAGGTCGGTTGAGCCACGAGGGGCCCACGAGGGTGGGGGGGCACCCACCCCCTTAGGGCACGCCGGGCACCCTTGTGGCTGCCTCGTTTGTTGCTTGACGTCCACTCCAAGTCCCCTGGATTGCGTTTGTTCCAAAAAGATCGCTCCCGAAGGTTTTATTCCGTTTGGACTCCGTTTGATATTCCTTTTCTTCGAAACACTGAAATAGGCAAAAAAATAGCAATTCGGGCTGGGCCTCTGGTTAGTAGGTTAGTCCCAAAAATGATATAAAAGTGTAAAGTAAAACCCATAAACATCCAAAATAGGTAATATAATAGCATGGAATAATAAAATATTATAGATACGTTGGAGACGTATCAAGCATCCCCAAGCTTAATTCCTGCTCGTCCTCGAGTAGGTAAATGATAAAAACAAAATTTTTGATGTGGAATGCTACCTAGCATATTTCTCAATGTATTTCTCTTTATTGTGGCATGAATGTTCAGATCCAAATGATTCAAAATAAAAGTTCATATTGACAAAAGAATAATAATACTTCAAGCATACTAACAAAGCAATCATGTCTTCCCAAAATAGCATGGCTAAAGAAAGCTATCCCTACAAAATCATATAGTCTGGCTATGCTCTATCTTCATCACACACAAAATTTAAATCATGCACAACCCCGATGACAAGCCAAGCAATTGTTTCATACTTTAATGTTCTCAAACTTTTTCAACTTTCATGCAGTACATGAGCGTGAGGCATGGACATAGCACTATATGTGAAATAGAATGGTGGTGTGGAGAAGACAAAAAAGGAGAAGACAGTCTCACATCAACTAGGCATATCAATGGGCTATGGAGATGCCCATTAATAGATATTAACGTGAGTGAGTAGGATTGCCATGCAACTGATGCACTAGAGCTATAAGTGTATGAAATCTCAACGAAAGAAACTAAGTGGGTGTGAATCCAACTTTCTTGCTCACGAAGACCTAGGGCATTTTGAGGAAGCCCATCATTGGAATATACAAGTCAAGTTCTATAATGTAAAATTCCCACTAGTATATGAAAGTGACAACATAGGAGACTCTATATCATGAAGATCATGGTGCTACTTTGAAGCACAAGTGTGGAAAAGGATAGTAACATTGTCCCTTCTCTCATTTTCTCTCATTTTTTTATTTTGATGGGCTTATTTGGACTCTTTTTTTATTTGGGCTTCTTTGACCTCTTTTATTTTTTATTTTTTTAAGTCTGGAGTCTCATCCTGACTTGTGGGGGAATCATAGTCTCCATCATTCTTTCCTCACTTGGGACAATGCTCTAATAACGAATATTATCACACTTTTATTTACTTACAACTCAATACTTAGAACAAAATATGACTCTATGTAGATGCCTCTAACGGTGTACAAGGATATGCAATGAATCAAGAGCAACATGTATAAAAATTATGCATGGTGGCTTTGCCACAAATACAATGTCAACTACATGATCATGCAAAAGCAATATGCCAATGATGGAGAGTGTCATAATAAACAGAACGGTGGAAAGTTGCATGGCAATATATCTCGGAATGGCTATGGAAATGCCATGATAGGTAGGTATGGTGGCTGTTTTGAGGAAGGTAAACGGTGGTACCGGCGAAAGTTGCGCGGCACAAGAGAGGCTAGCAATAGTGGAAGGGTGAGAGTGCGTATAATCCGTGGACTCAACATTAGTCATAAAGAACTCATATAGTTATTGCAAAAATCTACAAGTTATTGAAACAAAGTACTACGCGCATGCTCTTAGGGGGATAGATTAGTAGGAAAATACCATCGCTCGTCCCCTACCGCCACTCATAAGGAGGACAATCAAAAAATAAATCATACTCCAACTTCATCACATAACGGTTCACCATATGTGCATGCTACGGGAATCAGAAACTTCAACACAAGTATTCCTCAAATTCACAATTACTCCACTAGCATGACTCTAATATTACCACCTTTGTATCTCAAAACAATTATCAAGCATCAAGTTGATCATAGTATTCAATTCACTTCCTATGATAGTTTTTATTATACCCAACTTGGATGCCCATCATTCTAGGACCAATTTTTTAACCATAGCAAATACCATGCTGTTATAAAAGACTCTAAAAATAATGTAAGTGAATCATGAGAGATCAATAATTTCTATAAAATAAAATCACCACCGTGCTCTAAAAAGATATAAGTGAAGCACTAGAGCAAAACTGCATTGCTCAAAAGATATAAGTGAAGCACATAGAGTATTCTAATAAATTCCGAATCATGTGTGTCTCTCTCAAAAGGTGTGTACAGCAAGGATGATTGTGGTAAACTAAAAGGCAAAGACTCATATCATACAAGATGCTCCAAGCAAAACACATATCATGTGGTAACTAAAAATATAGCTCCAAGTAAAGTTACCGATAGATGAGGACGCAAGAGGGGATGCCTTCCGGGGCATCCCCAAGCTTAGGCTTTTGGTTGTCCTTGAATATCTTGGGGTGCCATGGGCATCCCCAATCTTAGGCTCTTGCCACCCTTTATTCCATAGTCCATCAAATCTTTACCCAAAAATTGAAAACTTCACAACACAAAACTCAATAGGAAATCTCATGAGCTCCATTAGTGCAAGAAAGAAAAACCACCACTCAAGGTACTGTAATGAACTCATTCTTTATTTATATTGGTGTTTAACCTACTGTATTACAACTTCTCTATGGTTCATACTCCCCGATACTAGCCATAGATTCATCAAAATAAGCAAACAACACACGAAAAACAGAATCTGTCAAAAACAGAACAGTCTGTAGCAATCTGTGACTTTCGAATACTTCTGGAACTCCAAAAATCCTACCAAAACAGGAAGTCCTAGGTAATTTGTCTATTGATCTACTGCAAAAAGAATCAACTCAAAAGCACGTTTCTGTGATTTATTGAATGTTTCTCGTGAGCGCAAAGTTTCTGTTTTTCAGCAGAATCAAATTAACTTTCACCCAAGATGATCCTATAGGTTCTACTTGGCACAAACACTAACTAAAACATAAAAATACATCTAAACAGAGGCTAGATTAATTATTTATTACTAAACAGGAACAAAAAGCAAGGAGCAAAAAAAATTGGGTTGCCTCCCAACAAGCGCTATCGTTTAATGCCCCAAGCTAGGCATAAAAGCGAGAATAGATCTAAGTATTGCCATCTTTGGTATTTAATTTTTCAATAGAACACTTATTACCCATATGAATTTCTTTCTTTTTGGTAATGATTAAACTCTTAGGCAAAAAATCAAGATATTCATTTGTAGCAAAAGGTTCCTTAATAAAAGCAAAGAAATTGGGTTGAATACTTATTGATTTGAGATCTGCATTTTCCTTACTAGAAGATTCACCCCTATTTTGGGGAACATAAATTAATTTAGCATTTTTTGTAGGATGAGTTGGAGTATTTTTCATGGATGAAAAGGCAGACCCTAAATTAGTAATAATATCCTCAAGTTTACCGATTCTTGTGGAATCTTGATCTATCCTTTCATTAACTATAGGTTCCTTCTCTTTAAAACTTTTCAAAGTAACTCCAACCTTAGATCCATATTGAGTAATTTGGTTGTGGATCTTTTTATCCAAATTTTCAATTAACTCGACAGTAGCAACTTTATTTTCAATAATTTCAAGCCTTTGCATCACATGTTCTAAAGTTAAAACTGTTCCGTTAACCAAAAGAGGCGGTAGATCAAACAAATCTGTCATGGCATTATAAGCATCAAAAGTATGGCTACCCAAAAAATTCCCTCCGGTAATGGTATCAAGAATGTATCTATTCCAAGGAGTAATGCCTACATAAAAATTGAGAAGAAGAACGGAAGTAGATTGCTTCCTAGTAGATCTATTTTGAGCATTGCAAATTCTATGCCAAGCATCTTTTAGATTTTCTCCCTTCCTTTGTTTAAAATTAAGAACTTCATGATCGGGAGTATTAATGATGATAGGAGGACTAGCCATGATAACGAGATAAACACTAACACACGAGCACACAAGAGACAAGCGAAAAAGAGGCAAACGGAAAAGAGAGGGCGAATAAAACGGCAAAGGTGAAGTGGGGAAGAGGTAAACGAGAGGCAAATGACAAATAATGTAATGCGAGGGAGATGAGTTTGTCATGGGTACTTGGTATGTCTTGACTTGAGCGAAGACCTCCCCGGCAACGGCGCCAGAAATCCTTCTTGCTACCACTTGAGCATGCATTGACTTTTCCCTTGAATAGGAAAGGGTGATGCAGCAAAGTAGCGTAAGTATTTCCCTCAGTTTTGAGAACCAAGGTATCAATCCAGTAGGAGGCTCCTCCCAAGTCCCACACGCCTACACAAACAAACAATAACCTTGCAACCAACGCGATAAAGGGGTTGTCAATCCCTTCACGGCCACTTGCGAAAGTGAGATCTAATAGAGATAATATGATAAGATAAATATTTTTGGTATTTTTATGATATAGATTGAAAAGTAAAGATTGCAAAATAAAGTAGATTGGAAACTTATATGATAGAGAATAGACCCGGGGGGCATAGGTTTCACTAGTGGATTTTCTCAAGATAGCATAATTATTACGATGGGTGAACAAATTACTATCGAGCAATTGATAGAGAAGTGCATAGTTATGAGAATATCTAGGCATGATCATGTATATAGGCAGCACGTCCGCAACAAGTAGACTGACTCCTGCCTGCATCTACTACTATTAGTCCATACATCGACCGACTCCTGCCTGCATCTAGAGTATTAAGTTCATGAAGAACAGAGTAACACATTAAGCAAGATGACATGATATAGAGGGATAAACTAAAGCAATATGATATAAACCCCATCTTTTTATCCTCGATGGCAACAATACAATACGTGCCTTGATGCCCCAGCTGTCACTGGGAAAGGACACCGCAAGATTGAACCCAAAGCTAAGCACTTCTCCCATTGCAAGAAAGATCAATTTAGTAGGCCAAACCAAACTGATAATTCGAAGAGACTTGGAAAGATAACCAATCATACATAAAAGAATTCAGAGGAGATTCAAATATTTCTCATAGATAAACTTGATCATAAACCCACAATTCATCTGATCTCGACAAACACACCGCAAAAAGAGTTACATCGAATAGATCTCCAAGAAGAGGAAGGAGAACTTTGTATTGAGAATCAAAGAGAGAGAAGAAGCCATCTAGCTAATAACTATGGACCCGAAGGTCTGTGGTAAACTACTCACAACTGATCGGAGAGGCCTTGGTGGTGATGGAGAGGCCCTCCATGGTCGATTCCCCCTCCCCGGAGCGCCGGCGAAGGCTCCAAGATGGGATCTCGCGGATACAGAAGGTTGCGGGGGTGGAAATAGTTTTTTGTGGTGCTCCTGGATGGTTTCGGGGTACGAAGATATATATAGGCGAAGGAGGTAGGTCGGTTGAGCCACGAGGGCCCCACGAGGGTGGGGGGCGCGCCCACCCCCTTAGGGCGCGCCGGGCACCCTCGTGGCCACCTCGTTTGTTGCTTGACGTCCACTCCAAGTCCCCTGGATTGCGTTTGTTCCAAAAAGATCGCTCCCGAAGGTTTCATTCCGTTTGGACTCCGTTCGATATTCCTTTTCTGCGAAACATTGAAATAGGCAAAAAAAAACAGCAATTCGGGTTGGGCCTCTGGTTAGTAGGTTAGTCCCAAAAATGATATAAAAGTGTAAAGTAAAGCTCATAAACATCCAAAACAGGTAATATAATAGCATGGAACAATCAAAAATTATAGATACGTCGGAGACGTATCAGTGTTCAAATGTTCAAGTCCTCTCTCTTTCTCTCTCTCTCTCTCTCTCTCCCTCTTTCTTCGCGCTCTCTCTAGTGGGTCTCCCTCATGTGTCTTTTTTCCCTAGCTTATTCTCTCCTTTTGTTAAGTTCCAGAAAATGCATGTTCAAATGTTTTAAATTTTAGAAATTTAAGTTTTCAAATCTTGAAATTTATGAAAGATCAATTTTCCAAAAGGTGCAAAATTGTTCAAAAAATGAACTACTAATTTTCTTTAAAAAATTCGAAAGTTGGAAATGTCAAATTTTTTGAATTTAATAAGTTCAAATTAAAAGTTACCCAAAATTCTAAATTTTAAAGTTGGTACATGGTTTTCAAAAAGTTGATACTCAAATTTTTTTAAAGTTGCTAAAAAGGAGGGAAATCTTCAAAATAAAAGGTCATGACTTGGTGGGAATTTGACCATGTGTTTCCTGGCGACTGGTGGTGGCTCTTTGGTGAGTGCCACCATCCAATGCTAGCACGATAAAATTTTGTACACCCCTTTTTTGGCAACTTCCCTATGGAGCACCTTCTATTTTTAGAAGAAAAATATTTTAGGAGATTTCAGAAATTGTACTACTAACTTCAAAAATCTTGGCCCAACTATTTAAATTTGAAACTCTCAATATTTCAAAAAAATCCGACCTCTCAAAATTTTTGAGCATTAAAATTTCATCTTAAAAAACTCTAGCTTTGAAATTTTAAAATTCAAAATTTGTTTCTCATCACGACAAACAACAACAGCAGTTCCCCAGCTGCCGTTCCTGGAGACACCCACATCCACATTAAACTTGAAGGTCCCCGATTGTGGTGGGATCCATCTCTTATTTCCAACTGTTGTACCAGTAACTGATGACCCACAAATATATGGGATCAATCATAGTCCTTTCAATAAGTAAGAGTGTCGAACCCAATGAGGAGCAGAAGGAAATGACAAGTGGTTTTTAGCAAGGTATTCTCTGCGAGCACTGAAATTATAAGTAACGAGTAGTTTGATAGCAAGATAATTTGTAACGAGCAACACTACAAAAAAATACACTTTCGTGATGATACATGTTTGTCACAGTAGGTCATGTTTTCTGTCATGCATGTACATCCATGAAGATTTTATGACAGAATCAAGATAGTCATACCTGTGCTATCGTAGAAGTGTTCCATGACATTACCAAAATTATCATCACAGAAGTGTCCACTTCCATGACGATAAATCGCGCATCACAGAAGTGTTTTCGTCAAGGGTGACCGACACGTGCCATCCACCGTAACGGGTCGCCGTTATGCTATCGGGTTCCGGTTTGGATCCGATAACCTGTAAACAGCCCAGGCCAATGGGGATTTTCCACGTGTAAAATTCTCATTGGTCGAAGGAAACACGTGTTGGCTCACTATTGGGACAGATGTCATCCACTCACTGGACAGGAGGCGCCTATGATAGGTCGACACGTGGTACGGCCTAACAGTGGCCCACTCCGGTGAAAAAGGCCGACCCAATAATAGCAGGCCGGCCCATATAAGGCCTACTTGTGTCAGGTCCATTTAAGCCCACGTCCCATACGAGATGTGCCAATTCGGCCCGTTAACGATTTGACACCATTGCAGCCCATCGTCAGTTCGAACCCGTTAACAACCCGATATATATTTGGGCTCAATATCGGCCCGATGTAGTTTCGGCCTGTTAACAGCCCATTCAAGGGATGGACCAATTTTCAGGATGTACATCTTTTGGCCTTTTAGCGACCCATTTAAGTGTTGGCCCAATTTCCGGCCCGGTGTGTCTTTCAGCCTATTGACGGCCCATAATGAGTTGGGCCATTTGCGTCGGACCTCAGTTTTGTCCTTTTAACGGCCCATGCTCTTCATGGTCCAATACTAGCCCGATTTCTCTTTCGGACTGCTAAAGGCCCACAACACAGTTGGGCCATATACAGTACGACCTGACTTTCTGTTGGGGAACGTTGCAGAAAATAAATTTTTTACGCTTCACCAAGATCAATCTATGGAGTTCATCTAGCAACGAGAGAGAGGAGTGCATCTACATACCCTTGTAGATCGCGAGCGGAAGTGTTCAAGAGAACGGGGTTGAGGGAGTCGTACTCGTCGTGATCCAAATCACCAGAGATCCTAGCGCCGAACGGACGGCACCTCCGCGTTCAACACACGTACGGTTGGGAAGACGTCTCCTCCTTCTTGATCCAGCAAGGGGGAAGGAGAGGTTGATGGAGATCCAACAGCACAACAGCGTGGTGGTGGAAGTAGCGGCGATCTCGGCAGGGCTTCGCCAAGCTCTACGAGAGGGAGAGGTGTTGCGGAGGGAGAGGGAGGCTCCAGGAGCATGGGTGCGCAGCCCTCCCTCCCCCCTCTTTATATAGGGGCCCTGGGGGGGGGGGGCGCCGGCCCCTAGTGATTGGATCTCAAGGGGGGGCGGCAGCCAAGGGGGGTGGCTTGCCCCCCAAGCCAAGTGGGGCGCCCCCACCCTAGGGTTTCCAACCCTAGGCGCAGGGGGAGGCCCAAGGGGGGCGCACCAGCCCACCAGGGGCTGGTTCCCTTCCCCACTTCAGCCCATGGGGCCCTCCGGGATAGGTGGCCCACCCGGTGGACCCCCGGGACCCTTCCGGTGGTCCATGTACAATATCGGTGACCCCCGAAACTTTCCCGATGGCCGAAACTGGACTTCCTATATACAATTCTTTACCTCCGGACCATTCTGGAACTCCTCGCGACGTCCGGATCTCATCCGGGACTCCGAACAACTATCGGGTTTCCGCATACTAATATCTCTACAACCCTAGCGTCACTGAACCTTAAGTGTGTAGACCCTACGGGTTCGGGAGACATGTAGACATGACCGAGACGACTCTCCGGTCAATAACCAACAGCGGGATCTGGATACCCATGTTGGCTCCTACATGTTCCATGATGATCTCATAGAATGAATCACGATGTCGAGGATTCGAGTAACCCCGTATACAATTCCCTTTGTCAATTGGTACGTTACTTGCCCGAGATTCGATCATCGGTATCCCAATACCTCGTTCAATCTCGTTACCGGCAAGTCACTTTACTTGTACTGTAATGCATGATCCCGTGACCAAACACTTGGTCACATTGAGCTCATTATGATGATGCATTACCGAGTGGGCCCAGAGATACCTCTCCATCATACGGAATGACAAATCCCAGTATCGATCCGTGTCAACCCAACAGATACTTTCGGGAATACCCGTAGTATACCTTTATAGTCACCCAGTTACGTTGTGACATTTGGTACACCCAAAGCACTCCTACGGTATCCGGGAGTTACACGATCTCATGGTCTAAGGAAAGGATACTTGACATTGGAAAAGCTCTAGCAAACGAACTACACGATCTTGTGCTATGCTTAGGATTGGGTCTTGTCCATCACATCATTCTCCTAATGATGTGATCCCGTTATTAATGACATCCAATGTCCATAATCTGGAAACCATGACTATCAGTTGATCAACGACCTAGTCAACTAGAGGCTCACTAGGGACATGTTGTGGTCTATGTATTCACACATGTATTACGATTTCCGGATAACACAATTATAGGATGAATAATAGACAATTATCATGAACAAGGAAATATAATAATAATCATTTTATTATTGCCTCTAGGGCATATTTCCAACAGTCTCCCACTTGCACTAGAGTCAATATTCTAGTTACATTGTGATGAATCGAACACCCATAGAGTTCTGGTGTTGATCATGTTTTGGTCAGGAAGAGGTTTAGTCAATGGATCTGTGACATTCAGATCCGTATGCACTTTACAAATATCTATGTCTCCATCTTGAACATTTTCATGAATGGAGTTGAAGCGACGCTTGATGTGCCTGGTCTTCTTGTGAAACCTGGGCTCCTTGGCAAGGGCAATAGCTCCAGTGTTGTGCACAGAAGAGAGTGATCGGCACCGACGCATTGGGTATGACTCCTAGGTCAGTGATGAACTCCTTCATCTAGATTGCTTCATGTGCTGCCTCCGAGGCTGCCATGTACTCCGCTTCACATGTAGATCCCGCCACGACGCTCTGCTTGCAACTGCACCAGCTTACTGCCCCACCATTCAAAATATACACGTATCCGGTTTGTGACTTAGAGTCATCCAGATCTGTGTCGAAGCTAGCGTCGACGTAACCCTTTACGATGAGCTCTTTGTCACCTCCATAAACGAGAAACATGTCCTTAGTCCTTTTTAGGTACGTCAGGATATTATTGACCTTTGTCCAGTGTTCCTTGCCGGGATTACTTTGGTACCTTCCTACCAAACTTACGGCAAGGTTTACATCAGGTCTGGTACACAACATGGCATACATAATAGACCCTATGGCTGAGGCATAGGGGATGACGCTCATCTCTTCTACATCTTCTGCCGTGGTCGGGCATTGAGCCGAGCTCAATCTCACACCTTGCAATACAGGCAAGAACCCTTTCTTGGACTGGTCCATATTGAACTTCTTCAATATCTTATCAAGGTATGTGCTTTGTGAAAGACCTATGAGGCGTCTCGATCTATCCCTATAGATCTTGATGCCTAATATGTAAGCAGCTTCTCCAAGGTCCTTCATTGAAAAACACTTGTTCAAGTAGGCCTTAATGTTGTCCAAAAGTTCTATATCATTTCCCATCAAAAGTATGTCATCTACATATAATATGAGAAATTCTACATAGCTCCCACTCACTTTCTTGTAAACGCAGGCTTCTCCATAAGTCTGCATAAACCCAAACGCTTTGATCATCTCATCAAAGTGAATGTTCCAACTCCGAGATGCTTGCACCAGCCCATAAATGGATGGCTGGAGCTTGCATACCTTGTTAGCATCTCAGGATTGACAAAACCTTCCGGCTACATCATATACAGTTCTTCCTTAAGATAGCCGTTAAGGAATGCCGTTTTGACGTCCATTTGCCATATCTCATAATCATAGTATGCGGAAATTGCTAACATGATTCGGACGGACTTCAACTTTGCTACGGGAGAGAAAGTCTCATCATAGTCAACCCCTTGAACTTGTCGATAACCCTTAGCAACAAGTCGAGCTTTATAGATGGTAACATTACCATCCGCGTCCGTCTTCTTCTTAAAGATCCATTTGTTTTCTATCACTCGTCGATCATCGGGCAAGTCTGTCAAAGTCCATACTTTGTTTTCATACATGGATCCTATCTTGGATTGCATGGCTTCAAGCCATTTGTTGGAATCTGGGCCCGCCATCGCTTTTTCATAGTTCGAAGGTTCACCGTTGTCTAGCAACATGATTTCCAGGACAGGGTTGCATACCACTCTGGTGTGGAACGTGTCCTTGTGGACCTACGAAGTTCAGTAGCAACTTGATCCGAAGTACCTTGATCATCATCATTAATTTCCTCTCCAGTCGGTGTAGGCACCATAGGAACATCTTCCTGAGCTGCACTACCTTCCGGTTCAAGAGGCAGTACTTCATCGAGTTCTACTTTCCTCCCACTTACTTCTTTCGAGAGAAACTCTTTCTCCAGAAAGGACCCGTTCTTGGCAACATAGATCTTGCCTTCGGATCTAAGGTAGAAGGTATACCCAATGGTTTCCTTAGGGTATCCTATGAAGACGCATTTTTCCGACTTGGGTTCGAGCTTTTCAGGTTGAAGTTTCTTGACATAAGCATCACATCCCCAAACTTTTAGAAACGACAGCTTAGGTTTCTTCCCAAACCATAATTCATACGGTGACGTCTCAACGGATTTAGACGGTGCCCTATTTAAAGTGAATGTAGCTGTCTCTAGAGCGTATCCCCAAAATGATAGCGGTAAATCGGTGAGTGACATCATAGATCGCACCATATCCAATAGAGTGCGATTACGATGTTCGGACACACCGTTACGCTGAGGTGTTCCAAGCGGCGTGAGTTGTGAAACGATTCCACATTTCCTTAAGTGCATACCAAATTCGTGACTTAAATATTCTCCTCCACGATCTGATCGTAAGAACTTAATTTTCGGTCACGTTGATTCTCTACCTCATTCTGAAATTCCTTGAAGTTTTCAAAGGTCTCAGACTTGTGTTTCATCAAGTAGACATACCCATATCTACTTAAGTCATCAGTGAGAGTGAGAACATAACGATAGCCTCCGCGAGCCTCAATGCTCATTGGACCGCACACATCAGTATGTATGATTTCCAATAAGTTGGTTGCTCGCTCCATTGTTCCGGAGAACGGAGTCTTGGTCATTTTGCCCATGAGGCATGGTTCGCATGTGTCAAATGATTCATAATCGAGAGACTCTAAAAGTCCATCAGGATGGAGCTTCTTCATGCGCTTGACACCAATGTGACCAAGGCGACAGTGCCACAAGTATGTGGGACTATCATTATCAACCTTACATCTTTTGGTATTCACACTATGAACATGTGTAACATCACGTTCGAGATTCATTAAGAATAAACCATTGACCAGCGGGGCATGACCATAAAACATATCTCTCATATAAATAGAACAACCATTATTCTCGGATTTAAATGAGTTGCCATCTCGTATTAAACGAGATCCGGATACAATGTTCATGCTCAAAGCTGGCACTAAATAACAATTATTGAGGTTTAAAACTAACCCCGTAGGTAAATGTAGTAGCGTGCCGACGACGATCACATCGACCTTGGAACTATTCCCGACGCACATCGTCACCTCGTCCTTCGCCAGTCTCCGCTTATTCCACAGCTCCTGCTTTGAGTTACAAATATGAGCAACCGCACCGGTATCAAATACCCAGGAGCTACTACGAGTACTGGTAAGGTACACATCAATTACATGTATATCACATATACCTTTAGTGTTGCCGGCCTTCTTGTCCGCTAAGTATTTGGGGCGGTTCCGCTTCCAGTGACCCTTCCCTTTGCAATAAAAGCACTCAGTCTCAGGCTTGGGTCCATTCTTTGGCTTCTTCCCGGCAACTGGTTTACGGGGCGCAAAAACTTCCTTGCCGTCCTTCTTGAAGTTCTTCTTACCCTTGCCCTTCTTGAACTTAGTGGTTTTATTGACCATTAACACTTGATGTTCCTTTTTGATTTCCACCTCCGCTAATTTCAGCATTGAAAATACTTCAGGAATAGTTTCCACCATACCCTGCATATTGTAGTTCATCACAAAGCTCTTGTAGCTAGGTGGGAGCGACTGAAGGATTCTGTCAATGACCGCCTCGTCCGGGAGTTTAATGTCCAGCTGGGACAAGCGGTTGTGCAACCCAGACATTTTGAGTATGTGCTCACTGACAGAACTATTTTCCTCCATCTTACAACTGTAGAACTTGTCGGAGACTTCATATCTCTCGACCCGGGCATGAGCTTGGAAAACCATTTTCAGCTCCTTGAACATCTCATATGCTCTGTGTTGCTCAAAACGCTTTTGGAGCCTCAGTTCTAAGCTATAAAGCATGCCGCACTGAACGAGGGAGTAATCATCAACACATGACTGCCAAGCGTTCATAATGTCTTGGTTCTCTGGGATGGGTGCTTCACCTAGCGGTCCTTCTAGGACATATGCTTTCTTGGCAGCTATGAGGATGATCCTCAGGTTCCGTACCCAGTCCGTATAGTTGCTGCCATCATCTTTCAGCTTGGTTTTCTCTAGGAACGCGTTGAAGTTGAGGTTAACATGAGCGTTGGCCATTTGATCTATAAGAAATTTTTGCAAAGGTTTTTAGACTAAGTTCATGATAATTAAGTTCATCTAATCAAATTATTTAATGAACTCCCACTCAAATTAGACATCCCTCTAGTCATCTAAGTGATACATGATCCGAGTCAACTAGGTTGTGTCCGATCATCACGTGAGACGGACTAGTCATCATCGGTGAACATCTCCATGTTGATCGTATCTTCCATATGACTCATGTTCGACCTTTCGGTCTCTTGTGTTCCGAGGCCATGTCTGTACATGCTAGGCTCGTCAAGTTAACCTAAGTGTTTTGCATGTGTAAATCTGTCTTACACCCGTTGTATGTGGACATTGGAATCTATCACACCCGATCATCACGTGGTGCTTCGAAACAACGAACTTTCGCAACAGCGCACAGTTAGGGGGAACACTTTCTTGAAATTATTATGAGGGATCATCTTATTTACTACCGTCATTCTAAGAAAATAAGATGCAAAAAACATGATAAACATCACATGCAATCAAATAGTGACATGATATGGCCAATATCATATAGCTCCTTTGATCTGCATCTTCGGGGCGCCATGATCATCTTCGTCACCAGCATGACACCATGATCTCCATCATCATGATCTCCATCATCGTGTCTCCATGAAGTTGCTCGCCAACTATTACTTCTACTACTATGGCTAACGGTTTAGCAATAAAGTAAAGTAATTACATGGTGTTTAATCATTGACACGCAGGTCATACAATAATTAAGACAACTCCTATGGCTCCTATCGATTGTCATACTCATCGACATGCAAGTCGTGATTCCTATTACAAGAACATGATCTCATACATCACATATATATCATTCATCACAACTTTTGGCCATATCACATCACAAGGCATATGCTGCAAAAACAAGTTAGACGTCCTCTAATTGTTGTTGCATGTTTTACGTGGCTGCAATAGGGTTCTAGGAAGAACGTTTTCTTACCTACATGAAAGCCACAACGTGATATGCCAATTTCTATTTACCCTTCATAAGGACCCTTTTCATCGAATCTGGTCCGACCAAAGTGGGAGAGACAGACACCCGCTAGCCACCTTATGCAACTAGTGCATGTCAGTCGGTGGAACCTGTCTCACGTAAGCGTATGTGTAAGGTCGGTCTGGGCCGCTTCATCCCACGATGCCGCCGAAGCAAAATAAGACTAATAGTGGCAAGAAAATTGACAACATATACGCCCACAACAAGTTTGTGTTCTACTCGTGCAAAGAAACTACTCATAGACCTAGCTCATGATGCCACTGTTGGGGAACGTTGCAGAAAATATATATTTTTTACACTTCACCAAGATCAATCTATGGAGTTCATCTAGCAACGAGAGAGAGGAGTGCATCTACATACCCTTGTAGATCACGAGCGGAAGTGTTCAAGAGAACGGGGTTGAGGGAGTCGTACTCGTCGTGATCCAAATCACCAGAGATCCTAGCGCCGAACGGACGGCACCTCCGCATTCAACACACGTACGGTTGGGAAGACGTCTCCTCCTTCTTGATCCAGCAAGGGGGAAGGAGAGGTTGATGGAGATCCAGCAGCACAAAGGCGTGGTGGTGGAAGTAGCGGCGATCTCGGCAGGGCTTCGCCAAGCTCTACGAGAGGGAGAGGTGTTGCGGAGGGAGAGGGAGGCGCCAGGAGCATGGGTGCGCAGACCTCCCTCCCCCCTCTTTATATAGGGGCCCTGGGGGGGCGCCGTCCCCTAGAGATTGGATCTCAAAGGGGGGGGGGCAAGGGGGGTGGCTTGCCCCCCAAGCCAAGTGGGGCGCCCCCCACCCCTAGGGTTTCCAACCCTAGGCGCAGGGGGAGGCCCAAGGGGGGCGCAACAGCCCACCAGGGGCTGGTTCCCTTCCCCACTTCAGCCCATGGGGCCCTCCGGGATAGGTGGCCCCACCCGGTGGACCTCCTGGACCCTTCCGGTGGTGCCGGTACAATACCGGTGACCCCCAAAACTTTCCCGATGGCCGAAACTGGACTTCCTATATACAATTCTTTTCCTCCGGACCATTCCGGAACTCCTCATGACGTCCGTGATCTCATCCGAGACTCCGAACAACTTTCGGGTTTCCGCATACTAATATCTCTACAACCCTAGCGTCACTGAACCTTAAGTGTGTAGACCCTACGGGTTCGGGAGACATGCAGACATGACCGAGACGACTCTCTGGTCAATAACCAACAACGGGATCTGGATACCCATGTTGGCTCCTACATGTTCCATGATGATCTCATCGGATGAACCACGATGTCGAGGATTCGAGTAACCCCGTATACAATTCCCTTTGTTAATCGGTACGTTACTTGCCCGAGATTCGATCGTCGGTATCCCAATACCTCGTTCAATCTCGTTACCGGCAAGTCACTTTACTCGTACTGTAATGCATGATCCCGTGACCAAACACTTGGTCACATTGAGCTCATTATGATGATGCATTACCGAGTGGGCCCAGAGATACCTCTCCGTCATACGGAGTGACAAATCCTAGTCTTGATCCGTATCAACCCAATAGATACTTTCGGGGATACCAGTAGTATACCTTTATAGTCACCCAGTTACATTGTGACGTTTGGTACACCCAATGCACTCCTACGGTATCCGGGAGTTACACGATCTCATGGTCTAAGGAAAGGATACTTGACATTGGAAAAGCTCTAGCAAACGAACTACACGATCTTGTGCTATGCTTAGGATTGGGTCTTCTCCATCACATCATTCTCCTAATGAGGTGATCCCGTTATCAATAACATCCAATGTCCATAGTCCGGAAACCATGACTATCAGTTGATCAACGAGCTAGTCAACTAGAAGCTCACTAGGGACATGTTGTGGTCTATGTATTCACACATGTATTACGATTTATGGATAACACAATTATAGCATGAATAATAGACAATTATCATGAACAAGGAAATATAATAATCATCATTTTATTATTGCCGCTAGGGCATATTTCCAACACTTTCGGCCTCTTAGCGGCCCATGCTCTTTATGGTCCAGTACAAGCCCACTGTCTCTTTTGGCCTGCTAAAGGCAGTATAGTTGGGCCATATGTAGCCCGACCTTAGTATCGGCCTGTTAACAGCCCGTGAAATCAAATGGGCCCACCTATTGCCCGCTTCGATGTTGGCTTGTTAGCGACCCAGGAGGTAACAGGGCCGACCATTAACTTTCGGTCTGGTAATGGCCCATTAACTTAATGGGCCCACTCAAAGTCCGAACATTTCTATAGGCCCAATTAGATGATTTGAGCCCATTACGACGAGCAATTATGCATAGGACCAAAACCGATCAATCAAAGGCCTATGAGAGTTTTGGCCCCTGCGAGCCCATTAGGGAAGCTCATTAAGGCCTGTGGGCTGCTTCCTTCATATAGGGCCCAAAACTGTTCGTGCTAACTGATAATTTCATTGCTTTTTTAGCTTCCTAGTGACCATTTAGCTAGAATGCGAGGCGCGCTAAGCAAAGGTACGGCATACAGGAAAAAACATTGCACATCCAGCATATATTATAGGAAATTATATCCATTGGGCAATCAAAGATTGATTCCAGTGCAAATAAATGAACAGAACCTAACGATCTACAACGTCACAATCTGCAACCTCTGCGCGGATGACGCCCATAAGCATGTGGGCAAGTTCTTGCTGCTTTGCTACACTGTCTCTGAAAACATTGATCGGTTGTTGTTACGCACGAATGTGCACCTCTGATTCCTCCACCATTTCCATCATTGCTTCAACTAGTAATTGGTTCACAAACATACATTTTTTCCATTGCATTCGAGACAGAGGAAACTGAACAGATTCAGATGGCTATTTTGGCAGGCTTGCATTATTGACAGTAGAGAGTGTCTCGACCACTGCATCATAACATAAATTAGGAGGGGAATCAGATAGATTAATCAAGAGTTATTGCCATATTACCTGGCCTAGATTTATTGGAAAGAAACAATGTGGCTGCCTTGCTATTTTCAGAGTTTGCCTTCTCATATTTAGCAACCTCAACCAAATTAACACACTATCATTGGCCAGGTCAGATAATAGGAAAGCAACAATGACACAACGAACATTTGGGTGATGTCTACTACACAACCTTCTTCTTGTAGACATTGTTGGGCCTCCAAGTGCATAGGTTTGTAGGACAGTAGCAAATTTCCCTCAAGTGGATGACCTAAGGTTTATCAATCTGTGGGAGGCGTAGGATGAAGATGGTCTCTCTCAAACAACCCTGCAACCAAATAACAAAGAGTCTCCTATGTCCCCAACACACCCAATACAATGGTAAATTGTATAGGTGCACTAGTTCGGCAAAGAGATGGTGATACGAGCGTAATATGGATGGTAGATATAGGTTTTTGTAATCTGAAAAATATAAAAACAGCACGGTAGCAAGTGGTAAAAGTGAGTGAAAACGGTATTGCAATGCTTCGAAACAAGGCCTAGGGTTCATACTTTCACTAGTGCAAGTTCTCTCAATAATGATAACATAATTAGATCATATAACAATCCCTCAACGTGCAACAAAGAGTCACTCCAAAGTCACTAATAGCGGAGAACATACGAAGATATTATTGTAGGGTACGAAACCACCTCAAAGTTATTCTTTCCGATCAATCCATTGGGCTATTCCTATAAGTGTCACAAACAACCCTAGAGATCATAGTAAAATAACACCTTAAGACACACATCAACCAAAACCCTAATGTCACCTAGATACTCCAATGTCACCACAAGTATCCGCGGGTATGATTATACAATATGCATCACACAATCTCAGATTCATCTATTCAACCAGCACAAAGAACTTCAAAGAGTGCACCAAAGTTTCTACCGGAGAGTCAAGATGAAAACATGTGCAAACCCCTATGCATAAGTTCACAAGGTCACTGAACCCGCAAGTTGATCAGCAAAACATGCATCAAGTAAATCACGTGAATATCCCATTGTCACCACAGATAAGCACATGCCAGACATACATCAAGTGTTCTCAAATCCTTAAAGACTCAATCCGATAAGATAACTTCAAAGGGAAAACTCAATCCATTACAAGAGAATAGAGGGGGAGAAACATCATATGATCCAACTATAATAGCAAAGCTCGCGGTACATCAAGATCGTGCCATATCAAGAACATGAGAGAGAGAGAGAGAGATTAAACACATAGCTACTGGTACATACCCTTAGCCCCGAGGGTGAACTACTCCCTCCTCGTCATGGAGAGTGTCGGGATGATGAAGATGGCCACCGGTGATGGTTGCCCCCTCCGGCAGGGTGCCGGAACAGGGTCTTGATTGGTTTTTGGTGGCTACAGAGGCTTGCGGCGGCGGAACTCCCGATCGAGGTTTCTTTTTGGAAGTTTGGGGATTTATAGGAGGAGTTGGCGTCGGTCTCACATCAGGGGCACCACATGGAGTCCACGAGGCAGGGGCGCAACCTCCACCCTCGTGGGGCCCTCAGGACTCCCCTCCTATAACTTTTCGTTCCAGTATTTTTTATATTTTCCAAAAATATTCTCTGTTGATTTTCAGCGCATTCCGATAACTTTTATTTCTGCACAAAAACAACACCACGGTAGTTCTGCTGAAAACAGTGTCAGTCCGGGTTAGTTCTAACCAAATCATATAAAAATATTATAAATATGGCATGAATACATCAAAAATTATAGATACGTTGGAGACGTATCAAGCATCCCCAAGCTTAATTCCTGCTCGTCCTCGAGTAGGTAAATGATAAAAACAGAGTTTTTTATGTGGAATGCTACCTAAAATATTTATCAATGTAATCTTGTTTATTGGGGGAAGAATATTCAGATCCATAAGATTCAAAACAAAAGTTTAATATTGACAGAAAACGATAATACTTCAAGCATACTAATAAAACAATCATGTCTTCTCAAAATAACATGGCCAAAGAAAGCTATCCCTATAAAATCATATAGTCTGGCTATGCTCTATCTTCATCACACAAAATATTTAAATCATGCACAACCCCGATGACAAGCCAATCAATTGTTTCATACTTTTGATGTTTTCAAACTCTTTCAATTTTCATGCAATACATGAGCATGAGCCATGGATATAGCACTAAAGTGGAATAGAATATGGTGGTTGTGGAGAAGAAAAAAAAGGAGAAGATAGTCTCACATCAACTAGGCGTATCAACAGACTATGGAGATGCCCATCAATAGATATCAATGTGAGTGAGTAGGGATTGCCATGCGACGGATGCACTAGAGTTATAAGTTTATGAAATCTCAAAAAGGAAATACGTTGGTGTGCATCCAGCTTGCTTGCTCATGAAGACCTAGGGAAATTCAAGGAAGCCCATCATTGGAATATACAAGCCAAGTTCTATAATGAAAAATTCCCACTAGTATATGAAAGTGACAACATAGGAGACTCTCTATCACGAAGATCATGGTGCTACTTTGAAGCACAAGTGTGGTAAAGGGATAGTAGCATTGCCCCTTCTCTCTTTTTCTCTCATTTTTTTTGTTTTTTTGTTTTTTTGGGCATTCTATTTTTTTGGCCTCTTTTTTTCGTCCGGAGTCTCATCCCGACTTGTGGGGGAATCATAGTCTCCATCATCCTTTCCTCACTGGGACAATGCTCTAATAATGATGATCATCACACTTTTATTTACTTACAACTCAAGAATTACAACTCGATACTTAGAACAAAATATGACTCTATGTGAATGCCTCCGGCGGCGTACCGGGATGTGCAATGAATCAAGAGTGACATGTATGAAAGAGTTATGAATGGTGGCTTTGCCACAAATAAAATGTCAACTACATGATCATGCAAAGCAATATGACAATGATGAAGCGTGTCATAATAAATGGAACGGTGGAAAGTTGCATGGCAATATATCTCGGAATGGCTATGGAAATGCCATAATAGGTAGGTATGTTGGTTGTTTTGAGGAAGGTATATGGTGGGTGTATGGTATCGGCGAAAATTGCGTGACACAAGAGAGGCTAGCAATGGTGGAAGGGTGAGAGTGCGTATAATCCATTGACTCAACATTGGTCATAAAGAACTCACATACTTATTGCAAAAATCTATTAATCATCAAAACAAAGTACTACACGCATGCTCCTAGGGGAATAGATTGGTAAGAAAAGACAATCGCTCATCCCTGACCGCCACTCATAAGGAAGACAATCAATAAATAAATCATGCTCCAAGTTCATCACATAACGGTTCACCATACGTGCATGCTACGGGAATCACAAACTTTAACACAAGTATCTCTCAAATTCACAACTGCTCTACTAGCATGAGTCTAATATCACCATCTTCATATCTCAAAACAATCATAAAGAATCAAACTTCTCATAGTATTCAATGCACTTCATATGAAAGTTTTTATTATATCCCTCTTGGATGCCCATCATATTAGGATTAAAATTATAACCTAAGAAAATTACCATGCTGTTTAAGACTCTCAAAATAATATAAGTGAAGCATGAGATTTCATCAATTTCTTCAAAATAAAACCACCATCGTGCTCTAATAAGATATAAGTGAAGCACTAGCAAATGACAAACTACTCCGAAAGATATAAGTGAAGATCAATGAGTAGTCGAATAATTATGTAACTATGTGAAGACTCTCTAACATTTAAGAATTTCAGATCTTAGGATATTATTCTAACAGCAATAAAAAATAAAATAAAAAAATGACACTCCTAGCAAAACGCATATCATGTGGTGAATAAAAATATAGCTCCAAGTAAAGTTACCAATGAGCAAAGACGAAAGAGGGGATGCCATACGGGGCATCCCCAAGCTTAGGCTCTTGGTTGTCCTTGAATATTACCTTGGGATGCCTTGGGCATCCCCAAGCTTAGGCTCTTGCCACTCCTTATTCCGTAATCCATCGAAACTTCACCCAAAACTTGAAAACTTCACAGCACAAAACTCAACAGAAAATCTCATAAGCTCCGTTAGTATAAGAAAATAAATCACCACTTTTGGTACTGTTGTGAACTCATTCTAAATTCATATTGGTGTAATATCTACTGTATTCCAACTTCTCTATGGTTCTTACCCTCCGATACTACTCACAGATTCAGCCAAATAAGCAAACAACACATATAAAACAGAATCTGCCAAAAACAGAACAGTCTGTAGTAATCTGTAACTCTTGAATACTTTTGTAACTCCAAAACTCCATCCAAATTAGGAAAGCCTGAGAAATTTGTGTACCAATCTAGAGAAAAAAGAACCAGATCAAAATCACGTTTCTGTGAATTATCAAAACTAATTTACCGGGTGCAAATGTTTCGGATTTTCAGCAGGATCAACACAACCATCACCATAAGCTATCCCAAAGGTCTTACTTGGCACTTTATTGAAACAAAATCTATAAAACATGATTACTACAGTAGCATAATCATGTGAACACACACAAACAGTAAGGGTAAATACTGGGTTGTCTCCCAACAAGCGCTTTTCTTTAATGCCTTTTTAGCTAGGCGTGATGGTTTCAATGATGCTCACATAAAAGATAAGAATTGAAACATAATGGGAGCATCATGAAGCATATTACAAGCACATTTAAGTATAACCCACTTCCTATTCATAGGTATTTTGTGAGCAAACAACTTATGGGAACAAGAATCAACTATCATAGGAAAGCAAAACAAGCATAACTTCACAAGATTTTCAACACATAGAGAGGAAACTTGATATTATTGCAATTCCTACAAGCATATATTCCTCCCTCATAATAATTTTCAGTAGCATCATGAATAAATTCAACAATATAACTATCACATAAAGCATTCTTTTCATGATCTACAAGCATAGAAAATTTACTACTCTCCACATAAGCAAAATTCTCATTTGGAATAGTGGGAGTATCATAAGAAACTCGAATACTATAAATTGTTTCCACATTAAAAGAGTAATGTTTAGAAAAAGGGTAATCATAATCATGACAAGTTTTATAAATATAATCATCACTACTTTTTATAACATAAGTATCATCACAATAATCATCATAAGTAGCAACTTTGTTCTCATCATAATCAATTGAAACCTCTTCCAAGATAGTGGAATCATTACTAAATAAAGTCATGACCTCTCCAAATCCACTTTCATAATTGTCACAATAAGATTCAGCACCCTCCAAAATAGTGGGATCATTACTTCCTAAAGTTGACACTCTTCCAAAACCCACTTTCATCAATATAATCATCATAAGTAGGAGGCATGCTATCATCATAATAAATTTGCATATCAAAACGTGGAAGACTAAAAATATCATCTTCATGAAACATAGCATCCCCATGCTTGGCACAAACATTAATTGCAGCAAACAAATTCTCAAACATGTCATTATCATCAAATATAGCATCCCCAAGCTTGGACCTTTGCATATCATAAGAAAAATCACTCTGATCATTAATAGTATGGATAGCACCAATAGTATAGCAATTATCATCATCACAATGAGTAATAGGAGCAACATCATTTGGGAGGGATACCTTTTTAGGATTATCATCATCACAATGAGTAATAGGAGTTCATTGGGATGCGTAAGGGAAATTGATGTCTACTACACAACCTTCTTCTTGTAGACGTTGTTGGGCCTACAAGTGCACAGGTTTGTAGGACAGTAGCAAATTTCCCTCAAGTGGATGACCTAAGGTTTATCAATCCGTGGGAGGCGTAGGATGAAGATGGTCTCTCTCAAACAACCCTGCAACCAAATAACAAAGAGTCTCTTGTGTCCCCAACACACCCAATACAATGGTAATTTTTATAGGTGCACTAGTTCGGCGAAGAGATGGTGATACAAGTGCAATATGGATAGTAGATATGAGTATTTGTAATCTGAAATTATAAAAACAGCAAGGTAACTAATGACAAAAGTGAGCGTAAACAGTATTGCAATGATAGGAAACAAGGCCTAAGGTTCATACTTTTACTAGTGCAAGTTCTCTCAACAATAATAACATAGATAGATCATATAACAATCCCTCAACATGCAACAAAGAGTCACTCCAAAGCCACTAATAGCGGAGAACAAACGAAGAGATTATGGTAGGGTATGAAACCACCTCAAAGTTATCCTTTCTGTTCTATCTATTCAAGAGTTCGTAGTAAAATAACATGAAGCTATTCTTTCCGCTCAATCTATCATAGAGTTCATACTAGAATAACACCTTCAGACACAAATCAACCAAAACCCTAATGTCACCTAGATACTCCATTGTCACCTCAAGTATCCGTGGGCATGATTATACGATAAGCATCACACAATCTTAGATTCATCTATTCAACCAACACAAAGTACTTCAAAGAGTGCCCCAAAGTTTCTACCGGAGAGTCAAGACAAAAACGTGTGCCAACCCCTATGCATAGGTTCATGGGCGGAACCCGCAAGTTGGTCACCAAAACATACATCAAGTGGCACATGATATCCCATTGTCACCACAGATAAGCACGACAAGACATACATCAAGTGTTCTCAAATCATTAAAGACTCAATCCGATAAGATAACTTCAAAGGGAAAACTCAATTCATCACAAGAGAGTAGAGGGGGAGAAACATCATAAGATCCAACTATAATAGCAAAGCTCGGGATACATAAAGATCATGCCGTAGAGGGAACACGAGAGAGAACACGAGACAGAGAGAGATCAAACACATAGCTACTGGTACATACCCTCATCCTCGAGGGTGAACTACTCCCTCCTCGTCATGGAGAGCGCCAGGATGATGAAGATGGCCACTGGTGAGGGATTCCCCTCTCCGGCAGGGTGCCGGAACAGGGCCCCGTTTGACTTTTGGTGGCTACATAGGCTTGTGGCGGTGGAACTCTCGATCTATCTTCTCCGTTGATGTTTTTAGGGTACGTGGGACTATATAGGCGAAAGAAGTCGGTCGGGGGGTGCTCGAGGGGCCCACGAGACAGGGGGGCGCGCCCAGGGGGTGGGCGCGCCCAGCTGTCTCCTGGCCTCCTCGAGGATCTTCTGACGTGAACTCCAAGTCTCCCGGATCATATTCTTCCCAAAAATCACGCTGCCGAAGGTTTCATTTTGTTTGGACTCCGTTTGATATTCCTTTTCTTCAAAATACTGAAACAGGCAATAAAACAACAATATGGGCTGGGCCTTCGGTTAATAGGTTAGTCCCAAAAGTAATATAAAAGTGTATAATAAAGCCAATAATCATTCAAAACAGATAGTATAATAGCATGCATGTTTCATTAATTATAGATACGTTGGAGACCTATCAGCATCCCCAAGCTTAATTCCTGCTCGTCCTCGAGTAGGTAAATGATAAAAGAAAGAATTTATGAAGTGTGAATGCTAGCAGGTGCACAATTTTGATCAATGATAATTTCAATCACCTTTTCTAGCATGTTTATATGTCATGACAGTATTTCAACTTTTCATGATAAGGCAACAAGCTATTCACATGTTAAAGCATGGACTATAAACTTTCTTGAAAACTAGCAAACTTCATTCTTAGCCATCAAACAATTGCAATTTATCTTATTTTCAGGAAGGGTCTATGTCAGAGCTTTGATTTAGCAAACTTCACATACTCAACTATCTTATAGTCTTCTACAATTGCTAACACTCACGCAATACTTGTGGTTATGGAGTCTTAATCGGACACTGAGAAAGATAGGGGCTTATAGTGTTGCCTCCAAATGTATTCACCTTTGGGTGATGTCAACAATAATAGTTCATTCTAACTTACATCCAATTGGATATATATATCAGGATCACCTTAACACAAAGTGCTTGCCAAAGGATAAAATGAAAAAGGGAAAGGTGAAGATCACCTTGACTCTTGCATAAAGTAAAAGATAGGCCCTTCGCAGAGGGAAGTAGAGGTTGTCATGCGCTTTTAGGGTTGGATACACAAAATCTTAATGCGAAAGAACGTCACTTTATATTGCCCCTTGTATATGGACCTTTATTATGCAGTCCGTCGCTTTTATTACTTCCATAACAAGACCGTACAAAGCTTATTTTCTCCGCACTAAAAAGTCATGCATATTTAGAGAGCAATTTTTATTGCTTGCACCGATGACAACTTACTTGAAGGATCTTACTCAATCCATAGGTAGGTATGGTGGACTCTCATGGCAAAAAATGGGTTTAAGGATATTTGGAAGCACAAGTAGTATCTCTACTTGGTGCAAGGAATTTGGCTAGCATGAGGGGGGAAAGTCAAGCTCAACATGTTTGAATGATCCATGACAATATACTTTAACTAAGATGTGAGAAAACATAACCCATTACGTTGTCTTCCTTGTCCAACATTAACTCTTTATCATGTCATACTTAATGAGTGCTCACAATTATAAAAGATGTCTAAGATAGTATATTTATATGTGAAATCTCTCTTCCTTAAATATTCTTTCATAAATTGTTCAAATGACCAATACAATGCTTGCTAACCTTCAATAAATTTACTACCTCTACTTTTTAGATGTGAAGTCATTACTCCCCATGGGATAAGCAAATGAAACATATATGATTTCAGATTTATGACATTCAACTCATTCAACCATTTACTCATAGGATATAAGTGAAGCACACGAGTAAATGAAAAACTACTCCAGAAAGATATAAGTGAAGATTAATGAGTAGCTAAATAATTATGTACTATGTGAAGACTCTATCTCATTAAAGAATTTCAGATCTTGATATTTTATTCAAGCAGCAAACAAACAAAATAAAATGACATTGCAAGGATAGCACAACTCATGTGAAGAAGCAAAAACCGTTCAACCGATACTAACCGTTAATTGTTGAAAAAGAAAGGTGCCATGCCTACCGGGGCATCCCCAAGCTTAGATGCTTGAGACTTCTTGGAATATTATCTTGGGGTGCCTTGGGCATCCCAGCATGAACTTTTGTGTCTCCTTAATTCCTTTCATGTCACGGTTTCCTAAATCTCGAAAGCTTCATCCACACCAAACTCAACAAGAACTCGTGAGATAAGTTAGTATAAAACAATGCAAAACCTTATCATTTTCTATTGTAACAAATCAATAAGATTATTATTCAACATTGAATACTAAATGTCTCTGCATATTAATACTTCTATCCTAAAATAGAATCATTAAACAAGCAAGCATATGCTAACAATGCAAACATAACAGCAATCTGCCAAAACAGTATAGTCTATAAAGAATGCAAGATTCATCATACTTCCCTAACTCCAAAAATTAAAAGAAAAATACTAGGCTGTAAAAGATTTATCAGATCACATTATTCAAAAATATTCAACATTATATCACTCTCTGACTTTTCTAGGTAATTTTTGCAACAGCGGTAAACTTTCTATTTTCAAACAGCAACATGTATACTAGCAAAATAAGCATGGTAAAGGCTATCCTTGACATTTTTATTGGAAATATAGATGCAAAAAATTATTCTAAATAACATCAAGCAAATAGTAACAAAATAAAATGATGCTCCAAGCAAAACACATACATGGTGAATAAAAATATAGGTCCAAGTAAAGTTACCGATGAACGAGGACGAAAAAGGGGATGCCTTCGAGGGCATCCCCAAGCTTAGTTGCTTGGCTGTCCTTGAATATTACCTTGGGGTGCCTTGGACATCACCAAGCTTAGTCTCTTGCCACTACTTATTCCATAGTCCATCGAATCTTTACCCAAAACTTGAAAACTTCAACCACACAAAACTCAAAACAAAACTCGTAAGCTCCGTTAGTATAAGAAAATAAATCACCACTTTAAGGTACTATAATGAACTCATTCTAAATTCATATTGGTGTTAAACCTACTGTATTCCAACTTCTCTATGCTTCATACCCTTAGCCATAGATTCATCAAAATAAGCAAACAACACAATGAAAACAGAATCTGTCAAAAACAGAACAATCTGTAGTATCAAACATATACTTATGGAACTCCAAAAATTCTGAAATAAATTGGTGGACCTGAGGAATTTGTCTATTAATCACTGAAAAAATAATCAACCTAGAATCACTCTCCAGTAAAAAATGGCAGCTATTCTCGTGAGCGCTAAAGTTTCTGTTTTTTACAGCATGATCATAAAGACTTCACCCAAGTCTTTCCAAAGGTTCTACTTGGCACAAACACTAATTAAAACATGAAACCACATCTAACCAGAGGCTAGATGAATTATTTATTACTAAACAGGAACAAAAAACAAGAAACAAAAATAAAGTTGGGTTGCCTTCCAACAAGCACTTTTCTTTAATGCCTTTTTTGCTAGGCATGATGATGACAATGATGCTCACATAAGAGATAAGAATTGAAACATAAAGGGAGCATCATGAAGAATATTACTAGCACATTTAAGTCTAACCCACTTCCTATGCATAGGGATTTTGTGAGCAAACAACTTATGGGAACAATAATCAACTAGCATAGGAAGGTAAAACAAGCATAACTTCAAAATTTTAAGCACATAGAGAGGAAACTTGATATTATTGCAATTCCTACAAGCATATGTTCCTCTCTCATAATAATTTTTAGTAGCATCATGAATGAATTCAAGAATATAACCAGCACCTAAAGCATTCTTTTCATGATCTACAAGCATAGAAAATTTACTACTCTCCACATAAGCAAAATTCTTCTCATTCGGAATGGTAGTGGGAGCAAACTCAACAAAATAATTATCATGTGAAGCATAATCCAATTGAAAACTAAAATCATGATGACAAGTTTCATGGTTATCATTATTATTAATAGCATACAAGTCATCACAATAATCATCATAGATAGCAAATTTGTTCTCATAATCAATTGGAACCTCTTCCAAAATAGTGGATTCATCATGAAATAAAGTCATGACCTCTCCAAATCCGCTTTCATATTCATCATAATAAGATTCAATATCCTCTGAAATAGTGGGATCAATACTACCTAAAGTTGACACTTTTCCAAACCCACTTTCATCAATATAATCATCATAAATAGGAGGCATGCTATCATCATAATAAATATTCTCATCAAAACTTGGGGGACAAAAAATATCATATTCATCAAACATAGCATCCCCAAGCTTGTGGCTTTGCATATCATTAGCATCATGGGTATTCAAAGAATTCATACTAACAACATTGCAATCATGCTCATCATTCAAAGATTTAGTGCAAAACATTGTATAGATTTCTTCTTCTAGCACTTGAGCACAATTTTCCTTTCCATCATTCTCACGAAAGATATTAAAAAGATGAAGCGTATGAGACAAACTCAATTCCATTTGTTTGTAGTTTTATTTTATAGACTAAACTAGTGATAAAACAAGAAACAAAAAGATTCGATTGCAAGATCTAAAGATATACCTTCCAGCACTCACCTCCCCGGCAACGGCGCCAAAAAAGAGCTTAGTTGACGGGGTGTGAGTGCCGTTTACCTAGCCTCCCCAGCAACGGCGCCAGAAAAGATCTTGATGTCTACTACACAACCTTCTTCTTGTAGACGTTGTTGGGCCTGCAAGTGCACAGGTTTGTAGGATAGTAGCAAATTTCCCTCAAGTGGATGACCTAAGGTTTATCAATCCGTGGGAGGTGTCGGTGTCAAAACCGGTGGATCTCGGGTAGGGGGTCCCGATCTGTGTGTCTTAGGCTGATGGTAACATGAAGCAAGGGACACAATGTTTACCCAGGTTTGGGCCCTCTCAATGGAGGTAAAACCTTACTTCCTGCTTGATTAATATTGAAGATATGGGTAGTACAAGAGTAGATCTACCACGAGATCATAGAGGCTAAACCCTAAGAGCTAGCCTATGATGGTATGATTGTAATTGTGATCGGCCTTCTAAGGACCATCCTCTCTGGTTTATATAGACACTGGAGAGCTAGGGTTTACATGGAGTCGGTTACAAGGAAGGAAACATAATATCCGGATCGCCAAGCTTATCTTCCACGCAAAGGAGAGTCCCATCCGGACACGAGCCGAAGTCTTGAGTCTTGTACCTTGACGCTTCTATAGTCCGGACAATGTATACAGTCCGGCTGTCCGGATACCCCCTTATCCAGGACTCCCTCAGTAGCCCCTGAACCAGGCTTTAATGACGATGAGTCCGGCGCGCAGTCTTGTCTTCGGCATTGCAAGGCGGGTTCCTCCTCCGAATACTCCAAGGTTATTATCGAACACGTAGGTTGTGTCCGGATCTACAAAATGATCTTCACATACCACCGTAGAGAGAATGATACTTCTGCTGACAACTTTTAGATGACGTGACATGCCATTAGAGCCAGGTCATTATTCGAACCATTTTTTCACAACCAACCACAACGCGCATTCCGAGGCAGTTTCCTTGACACGTCTTGTCAAAGAAGAGATCATGTCCCCTTATCACGGGATTCTCATCAATACGGGTATGGGTAATCCCCCCGTGCCATCAATCGTGGCGCTTGGGAAGTAAGAGATTCTCAACAGGCTAGTGGGGAGGCGCACCGCTTTCGTCGCCTCTATAAAGGGATAAGAGTTCCTCATTTTTAACCACGCCTTCTTCCTCCCTCACATACTCTTGGCCCCTCAAGCTCCAGTGCCCTAGTCCAGGTCTTCTCCGCACAGTTAGTCATGTCCGGAGCAGGAGGCAAGTGGGTGGCTTCCACCGCGACGGAGAAGAAGATCGTGAATCTCCGGGCGGCCGGATACTTGGCCGCAGATATAGCGCACCGGCTACCAGACGAGGGGCAGGTCATTCCAACTCCATGACCCCACGAGAGGGTCGTGTTCCTTGCCCACTTCGTCCATGGACTGGGGTTTCCACTCCACCCCTTCGTCCGCGGGCTCATGTTCTACTACGGGCTAGACTTCCATGATCTAGCTCCAAACTTCGTCCTCAACATCCCGGCGTTCATCGTCGTGTGCGAGGCTTTCCTCCGCATTAAGCCTCATTTCGGCATGTGGCTCCAAACCTTCTGCGTGAAGCCAAAGATCGTGAGGGGCCAGCAAGCGGAGTGCGGAGGAGCCATGGTGGGCAAAATGCCTAATGTCACCTGGCCTGACGGCTCCTTTTTGGAAACCGTGAAGGGGTGGCAATCGGGGTGGTTCTACATCAACGAGCCACGCGATGCCAACTGGGCGCGACCCCTGAGTTCCGATCTGGAACTCCTATGCGGCTCACCTCCTGGGAACAGAAGGGCCTGTTGTGGGGCGAATCTACAGAGCTGACCGGACTCATCAACTGCATCAAGGGCATGAAGGACAAGAACATCAAGCTTGTCAACGTGATCCAGGTCATGCTCATTCGCCGGATTCTGCCATGCCAAAGGCGGGCATACAATCTGTGGCAGTTCGTTCCGGCCGAACACCGGACGCTCCAGAGGCTCTATGGCATGAAGCACAAGAACACGTGGAAGGCGTAGTTCAAGGCCACAGAAGTACCTCCTCTCATAACCGAGGACCGTGGGCTCCATGCCGCATGGCACCCTACCCAGGTGAGTTCTCAGGCCGCCACCGGGTCCGATTCTTCCCAATGTATTCATGGATAATTCCTAAGCGATTGTGTATATTTGTTTAGGAGTATGTGGAGACAGCGGAGCGGATTGACAGTCCGGCTCCGTTGCCAGAAAGTCCAGCCAATGATCCTCTGACGAAGATGCTGGTCCCGGTGCCCTATAAGGGGTCGGAGAAGAAGGCCGATAAGAAGGCCCCTGGGACCCGAAAGGGTCTCCGAAGTAAGGTTGCGCAAGCCTTGTCCAAAGATGACGAGGCGCACTCCTCCCCCAAAGGGGAAGAAGAAGAAGAAGAGGTCGCCCCGTCCGGAAAGGATGGGGGCCTGAGATGGCGAACCAGGGGGCAGGAGAGGCCCCCGGCGTAAGGCCGTCATACCCTTATCGTCCGATGACGGCGAGGCAGATTCCTCCCGCGGAGGCGGGGAGGAACAAGGAGAAACACCACCTCCCCGTGTCGGGGGAGGGAAGAAGAGGAAGGCCGCCCCGGTGGGGGAGACTGGGATGTCCAAGAAGGGAAAGGCATCCCTTCCGGACTACTCCGCCACCGCCGCTGATAGCGAGGAAGGATGGCTGCCTAGGAAGAAGCCCCTTGTGCGATCGTAAGTATCCGCACTCAATCGTAATTTCTCTTCATAATTTTGTTTATAATGCCGAACTTGTATGCAGTCCGGCTAGGGCCCATCCGGAAGTGTCGTCTTCGGACGGGTCCTTGAGTGAGTCAGCAATGAACTCACTCCCGACGGCCACGTCTCCTCGTCCTGCGAACAACACGGAGGTGTTGTCCCGAAGGCTCCCAACAGTGGCGGAGGTGGCCCTGGAGGCGCCTCAAGGCGGCATCCTAGGCGTCGGACTCGTGGGGTTCAAGGTCCCCACGGATCATGTTGATGAGAGCCACAACAAGCCGGGCTCTCAGCCGAACACTGTTCCGGAGCCTTCAGTGGTTCCGGACTTAGGCGGGCAGCCCCTCGTTATGGAGGGAGGGCCGTCTGTATCAAGGACTTCCATTACGCCCCAGGCGCCGGATTGTCTGCTGGAAGCGCTTCGCGGTGCTTCCATAGATGAAGAGCACCGTACTGTCATGAGTGCGGTGATTCAGAAGGTTTCGTCTGCCAAGAGCGAACTAACCGAAGCCTGCATCAGCCTCCTAACAAGCTTTGAGGTAAGCAGTAAAAATATGTGAAGTTACCACCCGATAGGTAGTAGCCCCTGATACACTGTTTGGTGTTTGGAAAGAAAAACCAAATGGAGGGTCAACTAAAATCCGCAGGAGTCTAACAATAAGTCTGAATGTAAATAAACAGGCTGTGCTGCTGGCCGCTGCTGCTCGTACAGTCGAAATCGCCGGCCTAATGCAGGACTTAGAGCGGGCACAGGGAGAGCTCGGCCTTGCGAGGAGGCAGCTCGAGGAGAGCAAAGGTGAATGATTGCCCTCTCTCATATAATGAGTAGTAAATAAAATTTGATTATGCTGACGACGAAATGTCGTGATATGGTAACAGAGGCTACCAACGAAGTGGCGTCTCTCAAGAAGGCGCTGTCCGAGGCCGAACACCAAGCGGCCTTGGAACTCAAGGAGCGCAAAAAGCAAGAAGCCCGAGTGGGCAAAGTATAAGAAGAGCTCCAGGAGCTCGGCAAGAAGCTCGAGTCCACAGAGCGTGAGCTGAAAGCAAAAGAGGCCGAGCTTGCAAAGGCCCTGAAAATTATTAAAGACACCAAGGCCGAAGCCGAGAGGGCACAACAGGAGATCCAGGAGGCCAAAAAGATAGCGGCAGGTAAGAAATTTTTTATGCATAGCAAACATGTGGAGGAGGCATTTCTTTTAGTTACCCGAATCCGGAGCTCTCCAGGGCATTCACAGATCTGCCATGCAGCGTATCAGATGCCGCGGAGTTCTACCGTGCCCAGGAGGGGAGCTCAACGGAGAAGCTGTTCTGGTCCCAGTATGCTGGGGCCAAACATTCAACGCCTCTGCGTGACCAACTGAAGTAGTTGGTCGGACTCCACAAGGCGGCCGAAGTGGCTATGAAGGATCTCATAGTCCGGATATGGCCTGGTGAGCTTCTGCCCACTAGCTACTTCGGCCTGATCAAGCGGATGGTGGATGCCTATCCGCGACTGGAAGTTATCAAGCGATCCGTTTGCATTGAGGGTGCCCGCCGGGCCCTTGCCCGCGCGAAGGTGCATTGGGGCAAGCTGGATGTGGAGAAGCTGGTGAAGGACGGGCCGCCGGAGGGCAAGCCGCATCGCGTCCCCGAGAAGTATTATGATGGCATTATGAAGGGTGCTTGCCTCGTGGTCGATGAATGTACCAAAGACATCATTTTTGAATTAATTCACCTCTGTCATGTTTGTAATTTAAAGATGAAGTTACTTGCGCTATGAAGCGCTTTTGTGATTTAAAATATTACCTTCTGTGCGGTTGTTTATTAAATTCTGAAAGTAGGCCAGTCGTCGGCTTCCGCCCCCGTGTAACTAGTACTGGGGTGTTCGTGGAAAACCCGGACACTCTTTATCCAAATGTTTGGTCCCTTAAGGAGGTGTCCAGCACAGCGAACCAGGCAATCAGACTATACGGCTTTATAACCTTCACTTAGCCATAGAAGTCTACGATTTTAAATTTCGGCAAAGCCCCTAGAATCCGGAAGACCGAATTGGGGCGCTATACACACCTATATCGGACAAAGCCGAATTATCGCCTAAAGCGGAAAAATCTTTAAGGATTTTAAGACCTCTTGAACAGCGACCAGATCTCGCCACATCATGCTGGACAGTTTTGTGCTTTCTCTACTGAGGTGCTCGTCCGAAAAAACTAGGGCACAATCACAGTAGTTCTCCCTGCGCTACCTTAGCCGAATTAACGGAACGTAAGGGACCAAAACAAGGGAGCCAGGCTATCCCAACTGTAACCCAAGACATGATTCGGAGCTGATGCATATAATGCTATAAGTTCGGGGTGCCGCACTGTTGAAAGTGTTCGGACTTGTCTTGCCGTATTATGGGGCGCTATAAGAAGCCCCTGGCAAACTCAACGTACCAAAGTGTACGGATGCAAAATCAAATAGACATTTATAAAAAATGCAAAAAATAATAATAAGCTGACGCTGTATATTGTCTCCCATTGATAAATAATATGTTTAAGCATATGTTTATAATGAATGCATTAAGCGGAGATAAATAGGATTATTTGACATATCCTATCCAGGAGCAGGCTACGTACAGATAGATAAAGCAGGAACAACGATCGTGAATAGATTCCACCTGGGTATTTCCTGGTGCGCCCGAAGCCTGTTACCTCCTGGGTTTCCTCTCCTTTGTAAGTCTGACAATCAGATTCTTCTGGAGAAGCTGCACTAAAGCAATGTCCTTAAGGGTAAAAGGAAAGGTTACGAAGCAATACCGTACTATTGACCGAGCCACTGCTACGCCTCTGCCTATGCCCATGGTATTTTGAGTGTGTAATTGTGTACGTGTGGCACGAATGCTGCTTGGGTGGGACTTGGGCGGAGGCCGGACTGCTAGTCATGCTCTTGACGTGCCTGCTGATCCTGTTGCGGGGTGTTCCGCCCTCGCTTGACGGAGCTTGAGGTTGTCGCCGCCGGATTGGTGGTTTGCCGGAGGAAGCCACATTGTACTTCGGCCGCAAGGGCCGTAGTGTGTTCTTCTGTACGGAGAGAGCGGTCCATATTCCTGTTGACTGTTATGACCCCGCGCGGGCTTGGCATCTTGAGTTTTAGGTATGCATAGTGTGGGACCGCATTGAATCTGGCGAATGCGGTTCGTCCGAGCAGTGCGTGGTAACCACTGCGGAAAGGGACGATGTCGAAGATTAGCTCTTCGCTTTGGAAGTTATCCGGAGATCCGAAGACCACTTCCAATGTTATAGAGACCATACAACGGGCCTCTACTCCAGGAATGACACCCTTAAAGGTGGTTTTGGTGGGCTTAATCCTTGAAGGATCGATGCCCATTTTGCACACTGTGTCCTGATAAAGCAGGTTCACGCTGCTGCCTCCGTCCACAAGGACTCTTGTGAGGTGAAATCCGTCTATAATTGGGTCTAAAATCAATGCGGCTGAGCCGCCGTGACGGATGCTAGTAGGATGATCCCTACGATCAAAGGTGATCGGACAAGCTGACCATGGGTTGAATTTGGGGACGACTGGCTCCATCGTGTATACGTCCCGTAGTGCTCGCTTCCGTTCCCGCTTGGGGATGTGGGTGGCGTAGATCATGTTGACCATTTTCACCTGGGGGGGATTTCTTCTGCCCCCCCATGTTCGGACGCCGGGGCTCATTGTCATCGTTGATGTGCAGCCCCTTGTCCTTGTTTTTGGCGTTTATTTTTCCGGCCTGTTTAAATACCTAGCAGTCTCTATTGGTGTGGTTGGCTGGCTTGTCCGGGGTGCCATGAATTTGGCACGAGCGCTCCAGTATGCAGTCTAGACTGGATGGTCCCTGATTGTTTCTCTTGAATGGCTTCTTTCGCTGACCGGCTTTGGGTCCGCTGAATCCGGCATTGACCGCCGTGTCTTCGGTGTTGCCGCCATTGTTCCGTTGCTTGTGTCTGTTGCGCCGTAGCTTGCTGTTATTGTCACGGACATCTGACGGCCAGAATGTGGCGTAGTGCTGCTGCGAGCCAACCAACTGTCCTCGCCCGTGCAAAAGCGGATCATTAGTGTCGTGAGAGCTGCCATGGACTTTGGTTTCTCTTGGCCGAGGTGTCTGGAGAGCCACTCGTCACGAATATTATGCTTGAAGGCCGCCAGGGCTTCGGCGTCCGGACAGTCGACTATTTGGTTCTTTTTAGTTAGGAACCGAGTCCAGAACTTCCTGGCTGATTCTCCGGGCTGTTGAGTAATGTGGCTCAAGTCATCGGCATCCGAAGGTCGCACATATGTGCCTTGGAAGTTGTCAAGGAATGTGTCTTCCAAGTTTTCCCAACTGCCAATGGAATTTGCAGGCAGGCTGTTTAGCCAGTGCCGGGCAGGTCCTTTGAGCTTAAGGGGAAGATACTTGATGGCGTGTAGATCGTCTCCACGGGCCATGTGAATGTGGAGAAGGAAATCCTTGATCCATACCGCGGGGTCTGTTGTGCCATCGTATGATTCGATGTTTATGGGTTTAAACCCTTCTGGGAATTCATGATCCATCACTTCATCAGTGAAGCAGAGGGGGTGTGCGGTGCTTCTGTGCCGAGTTATGTCGCGGCGCAGTCCGGCTGCGTCTGACTGGTTGTATTCGGCCCGGCCGGATTTGCTATTAGTGTATCCAGTATGACGGTCCTCGTCATGTGCTTTGGCGCGCCCCCGTGATCCGTAGATCGATCTTGGTTGTCCTATGGCGTTACCCAGTTTATCGCGCAGGTCTTGAGTATTGCCCCGGGCCGTAGTAAACCGGCGCGGAGCTGTAGGCTGGTGTTCCGGCTGATATGCCGTTTTGTCCCGACCTCGAGGCGGTCGGTCAGCCGTTTGGCGCTCGAGTCCATATTCCTCGGCTGCCAGGACTTTTGTCCATCTATCTGTGAGCAGATCTTGATCAGCTTGAAGCTGTTGCTGCTTCTTCTTCAGGCTTCTCGCAGTGGCAATAAGCTAGCGCTTGAAGTGCTCCTGCTCTGTGGGGTCTTCGGGTACGCCGAACTCGTCGTCGCCGAGGCTAACCTCGTCTTCGGAGAGGGGCATGTAGTTGTCCTCCTCCGGATACCCGCTTGTCGCCTATTCATCTGGGCTGGCATGCCCGTCTTCCTGTTCGGCCTGCTCGAAGGCGGGCTGTTCGGGGTTGTATCATCGTCAACACTGTCTGGATTATTATCGTCTCCGGTGCCGGTATTGCCTTGGAGGGGCTTGGAGTAGTGCTGGCGACGCCCATGCTTTGCATTCTTCTTGGAGGGGTTAGCCTCCGTTGCCTCATCGCCATTGGTTTCTTTCGGAGTGTCCACCATATATATATCATATGAAGAAGTGGCTGACCACCGCCCTGTGAGCGGTGGCTCCTGTATGTGTCCAGCATCGTCGTCCATGCCGTCGATGTCTTTGAAGTCGAAGTCGAGCACGTCGGTTAAATCATCGATCGTGGCGACAAAGTGGGTGGTGGGTGGGCAGCGAATTCCTTCGTCGCCTGCTTCCCACTCAAGCCGGACATAGTTCGGCTCAGAGCCTCCTGACAGAGAGAGAGACTTTAATGAGTTCAGCATGTTGCCAAAAGGTGAGTGCTGAAAGATGTCTGCAGCGGTAAACTCCATCATCGGAGCCCAACCTGGCTTGGCTGGCTCGAGAGTGTGCGGGCTAGGGCCAACAGCCGGATAAGAGTCCTGGGGCCCAGGATTATAGGCCTTCACAGAGGTGAGACCTGTGTTCGGCTCCACCGCCGATGAGTCTGCGGCCTGCGGGGCGAGGTCCAGCCCTCCATCCATAGGCAACGCAACCTGCCCTGGATGTAGATCCGAGGCAGCTTCGGGGATGATGTCCTGAGCATTGTCCGGCAGCAGGTCTAGGCCATACTCGTCGTGACTGTCCGGCGTTCCTTGCGCAGGCTCGAATCCGTCGAAGATCAAGTCTCCGCGGATATCTGCCATGTAGTTCAAGTTTCCGAACCTGATCTGGTGGCCAGGGGAAAAGCTATCGATCTGTTCCAACTGGCCAAGCGAATTGGCCCGCAGTGCGAAGCCGCCGAACACAAAGATCTGTCCGGGGAGAAAAGTCTCACCTTGGACCGTGTTGCTGACGATTGAAGACGCCATCAAGCCTCGAAGTGACGACACAGAGGAACTCTCAATGAAAGCACCAATGTCGGTGTCAAAACCGGCGGATCTCGGGTAGGGGGTCCCGATCTGTGCGTCTTAGGCTGATGGTAACACGAAGCAAGGGACACAATGTTTACCCAGGTTCGGGCCCTCTCGATGGAGGTAAAACCCTACTTCCTGCTTGATTAATGTTGAAGATATGGGTAGTACAAGAGTAGACCTACCACGAGATCGTAGAGGCTAAACCCTAAGAGCTAGCCTATGATGGTATGATTGTAATTGTGATCGGCCTTCTAAGGACCATCCTCTCCGGTTTATATAGACACCGGAGAGCTAGGGTTTACATGGAGTCGGTTACAAGGAAGGAAACATAATATCGGGATCGCCAAGCTTGTCTTCCACGCAAAGGAGAGTCCCATCCGGACACGAGCCGAAGTCTTGAGTCTTGTATCTTGACGCTTCTATAGTCCGGATGATGTATACAGTCCGGCTGTACGGATACCCCCTTATCCAGGACTCCCTCAGGAGGCGTAGGATGAAGATGGTCTCTCTCAAACAACCCTGCAACCAAATAACAAAGAGTCTCTTGTGTCCCCAACACACCCAATACAATGGTAATTTTTATAGGTGCACTAGTTCGGCGAAGAGATGGTGATACAAGTGCAATATGGATAGTAGATATGAGTATTTGTAATCTGAAATTATAAAAACAGCAAGGTAACTAATGATAAAAGTGAGCATAAACGGTATTGCAATGATAGGAAACAAGTCCTAAGGTTCATACTTTCACTAGTGCAAGTTCTCTCAACAATAATAACATAGATAGATCATATAACAATCCCTCAACATGAAACAAAGAGTCACTCCAAAGCCACTAATAGCAGAGAACAAACGAAGAGATTATGGTAGGGTACGAAACCACCTCAAAGTTATCCTTTCTGTTCTATCTATTCAAGAGTTCGTACTTAAATAACATGAAGCTATTCTTTCCGCTCAATCTATCATAGAGTTCATACTAGAATAACACCTTAAGACACAAATCAACCAAAACCCTAATGTCACCTAGATACTCCATTGTCACCTCAAGTATCCGTGGGCATGATTATACGATAAGCATCACACAATCTCAGATTCATCTATTCAACCAACACAAAGTACTTCAAAGAGTGCCCCAAAGTTTCTACCGGAGAGTCAAGACAAAAATGTGTGCCAACCCCTATGCATAGGTTCATGGGCGGAACCCGCAAGTTGGTCACCAAAACATACATCAAGTGGCACATGATATCCCATTGTCACCACAGATAAGCACGACAAAACATACATCAAGTGTTCTCAAATCATTAAAGACTCAATCCGATAAGATAACTTCAAAGGGAAAACTCAATTCATCACAAGAGAGTAGAGGGGGAGAAACATCATAAGATCCAACTATAATAGCAAAGCTCGGGATACATCAAGATTGTGCCATAGAGGGAACACAAGAGAGAACACGAGAGAGAGAGAGAGAGAGAGAGAGATCAAACACATTGCTACTGGTACATACCCTCAGCCTCGAGGGTGAACTACTCCCTCCTCGTCATGGAGAGTGCCGGGATGATGAAGATGGCCACCGGTGAGGGATTCCCCCCTCCGGAAGGGTGTCGGAACAGGGTCCCGATTGACTTTTGGTGGCTACAGAGGCTTGCGGCGGCGGAACTCCCGATCTATCTTCTCCGTTGATGTTTTTAGGGTACGTGGGACTATATAGGCGAAAG
>NC_041387.1:56864768-56888559 GCF_002162155.2 Triticum dicoccoides | reverse complement strand
GCCCACGAGACAGGGGGCATGCCTAGGGGGGTGGGCGCGCCCAGCTTTCTCCTGGCCTCCTCGAGGATCTTCTGACGTGAACTCCAAGTCTCCCGGATCATATTCTTCACAAAAATCACGCTGCCGAAGGTTTCATTCCGCTTGGACTCCGTTTGATATTCCTTTTCTTCGAAATACCGAAACAGGCAATAAAACAACAATATGGGTTGGGCCTCCGGTTAATAGGTTAGTCCCAAAAGTAATATAAAAGTGTATAATAAAGCCCATAATCATTCAAAACAGATAGTATAATAGCATGAATGCTTCATAAATTATAGATACGTTGGAGACGTATCAGAAATCAAGTCATCACAATTTTTGGACGCGATTCGATCATGAAACAATTTGCATTGGAGATTTAAATAACCATGTTCATTGCAAAGTTCACAAGGATGGCTAAAAATATTAAAATATTCAGCACAAGCATCTAGCCTCTCTTGCAAACATTTAGTTTCTTAATACTTATGCCTCTTGCAAATTCTATCTTCCCTATTTGGTGTGTACTTGCAAACTCTATGCACTCCACAAAAGTTGACATGCTTATAAGAGACATTTTTATCATGACTAGTGCAATCATCATTAGTACTATGGATATTCAAAGAGTTCATACTAACAACATTACAATCATGCTCATCATTCAAAGATTGTATGCCAAACATTTTATTGCATTCTTCTTCTAACACTTTGGCACAATTATCGGAATCCCTATTTTCATGAAAGACATTAAAAAGATGAAGCATATGAGGCACCCTCAATTCCATTTTTAGTTTTATTTTATATACTAAACTAGTGATAAATCAAGAAACTAAAAGATTCGATTGCAAGATCAAAATATATACCTTCAAGCACTAACCTCCCCAGGAACGGCGCCAAAAAAGAGCTTGATGTCTACTACACAACTTTTTTCTTGTAGACGTTGTTGGGCCTCCAAGTGCAGAGGTTTGTAGGATAGTAGCAAATTTTCCTCAAGTGGATGACCTAAGGTTTATCAATCCGTGGGAGGCATAGGATGAAGATGGTCTCTCTCAAACAACCCTGCAACCAAATAACAAAGAGTCTCTTGTGTCCCACCCAATACAATGGTAAATTGTATAGGTGCACTAGTTCGGCGAAGAGATGGTGATACAAGCGTAATATGGATGGTAGATATAGGTTTTTGTAATCTGAAAATATAAAAACAGCAAGGTAGCAAGTGGTAAAAGTGAGTGAAAACGGTATTGCAATGCTTCGAAACAAGGCCTAGGGTTCATACTTTCACTAGTGCAAGTTCTCTCAACAATGATAACATAATTAGATCATATAACAATCACTCAACATACAACAAAGAGTCACTCCAAAGTCACTAATAGCGGAGAACAAACAAAGAGATTGTTGTAGGGTACAAAACCACCTCAAAGTTATTATTTCCAATCAATCCATTGGGCTATTCTTATAAGTGTCACAAACAACCCTAGAGTTCGTACTAAAATAACACCTTAAGACACACATCAACCAAAACCCTAATGTCACCTAGATACTCCAATGTCACCACAAGTATCCGCGGGTATGATTATACAATATGCATCACACAATCTCAGATTCATCTATTCAACCAACACAAAGAACTTCAAAGAGTGCCCCAAAGTTTCTACCGGAGAGTCAAGACGAAAACGTGTGCCGACCCCTATGCATAAGTTCACAAGGTCACTGAACCCGCAAGTTGATCACCAAAACATACATCAAGTAAATCACGTGAATATCCCATTGTCACCACAGATAAGCACATGCAAGACATACATCAAGTGTTCTCAAATCCTTAAAGACTCAAATCCGATAAGATAACTTCAAAGGGAAAAGCCAACCCATTACAAGAGAGTAGAGGGGGAGAAACATCATATGATCCAACTATAATAGCAAAGCTCACAGTACATCAAGATCGTGCCATATCAAGAACATGAGAGAGAGAGAGATATCAAACACATAGCTACTGGTACATACCCTTAGCCCCGAGGATGAACTACTCCCTCCTCGTCATTGAGAGCGCCGGGATGATGAAGATGGCCACCGGTGATGATTCCCCCCTCCAACAGGGTGCCAAGACAGGGTCCCGATTGGTTTTTGGTGGCTACAGAGGCTTGCAGCGGCGAAACTCCCGATCTAGGTTTCTTTCTGGAAGTTTGGGGATTTATAAGAGGAGTTGGCGTCGGTCTCATGTCAGGGGGCCCCACAGGGAGTCCACGAGGCAGGGGGTGCGCCATAGGGGGGCTCCCTCCACCCTTGTGGGGCCCTCGGGACTCCCCTCTGATAACTTTTCGTTCCAGTATTTTTATATTTTCGAAAAATATTCTCCGTTGATTTTCAGGGCATTCCGAGAACTTTTATTTCTTTACAAAAACAACACCACGGTAGTTCTGATGAAAACAACATCAGTTCGGGTTAGTTCTAACCAAATCATACCAAAATCATGTAAAAATATTATAAACATGGCATGAATACATCAAAAATTATAGATACGTTGGAGACGTATCATTGGGCAACCAGACCACACCAGCCTACACCAAATTAACACAATATGGCACAACTATCATCAGCCAGGTAAGGTAACACGAAAGCAACATTGACACAATGAATGAATGGGCAACCAGAGCAACACTACAATTCAGTAATGTGCATGATATGAGATAGTACACTCATGCAGCTCAGTATGCAAAACCACCAGGTAGTTTTCCTTACAAAAATCAACATTGTCGCCTTTAATTATACATTTTGCTACAACTAAATTTAGATCAGATAAAGGTTGGATTCACGCCAATTAACAAAATACATGCTGATGTAAAAATATAGTGATATACAACAGGTACTTATATCAGCATTGGAGCATAGAGAATTCCCGCAAGATACTTTCCTCGAATACAATCCTAGTGCAGAAAATCTTCTATCGTTTAACCTTATTTTCTAAAAGAGAGATGGGTAAGAAACATGTAAAAAATATGATCAGAATGCTATAAAATTTCATGATGCGAGGATACGCACACGCTTCTTAGAATGGACATATTTTTGCTGGATTGGAGCGGACTAGTTCTTTAGCCACTGGAATCTGCTTATTATCAGTAGGAGTTGAGTTTCTCTGTGCTGGAGCAGTATCTATGAAAACTGGAGTTGGTTTACTATCTCCTGGCGTTTTGGTCTTTTGCAAAGACCTCGTTTGTAACCCTTCAGATTCTAACATAGCCGTCTTCCCCTTACATGCCTTATATAGAAGAATGGTGCTTCAATTATAAAACATGCTACAACAGAGATGGAATAGGTACAGAAGAATAGAAAGGAATGACATATTGACATGTATTCCCTCCATCTGGAAATAAATGGATGGGTCTAGGCATATTTCAGTTCTAGATACATCCATTTTTATCCATTTCTGTGACATGTAATCCGGACAGAGGGAGTATGATGTAGGAGCTAGGGATACGACAGGACAACAGTGTAAAATAAACACTAGTTGAATGTAAAGCTGTATGCTAGCAGAATACATACAGAAAAACACTAAGGCAACATATGCATGTATGATTGGAAAACTAAGAAGGCATTGCAACAGACCACTAGAACAACACTTCAATGTAAAAAAAAGAACATGGTATGGTAGACATATGAAGTACATACTGATGAATAATAATGCATAGGATATTCAGAAGCATGATGTCCAAACTAAGCAGATGGCATTGCGATAGAGTAGAATGACAATACTTGAATTTGAAAACATGTTATCATGAATGGAATAGGTACTGAAAAACAGGAAGGCATGCCATATTTACATGCATGATTAGCTGGCTAAGCACAATGCATTACAACAGACTAGATGCACTACAGGACATTATATGCATGATGTACCCATATCACGTGCCAAGTTAGAGCAAGGACCTTGTGGGGTGAATAGGATTCATCATCTTTCTGCAAGTCTTGTGAAGAACTACCTTTACATGTTCCATCATATTGGGTATCATTGACATCAAGTTTGTTGGCCGTTACAGTGCTCCGTGAGGTTCTTGTGGATAAATCAGTGTGTGCAATTATATCTGACATGCATGGAAGACAACTAGTAGTTAGATTTATGTAATGAGTGCCTGTAAGAGACGACATAAATAGTAGGACTGGGGTTAACTAGCAGCAACAGGTCTCAAAAACTAAAGGGAGAACACAGATGAAAGCTACAGAATATGTATCATTTGTACTCAAGATTAACTAGATGGCACACAAAAGTATTAAAGAACAACATAGGTAATACTAGAAGTGGTATAATACTACAATCACTAGCATGTGGGATAGCATTGGCTGATGGATGATAACTATGGAACAACGTTACCTAAAGAACAAGTCTCTTAGCTGAACTATGGAACAACATTAACTCCTGAACAAGACCCGTAAGAGATCAGCATGAATATGCAATGAAATGTGATAATCTATTTTCCATGATTAGTGATACGTCTCCAACGTATCTACTTTTCCAAACACTTTTGCCCTTGTTTTGGACTCTAACTTGCATGATTTGAATGAAACTAACCCGGACTGACACTGTTTTCAGCAGAACTGCCATGGTGTTATTTTTTTTGCAGAAACAAAAGTTCTCGGAATGACCTGAAAATCCATGGAGATAACTTTTGGAAAATATAACAAATACTGGCAAAAGATGAAGGCCAGGGGGGCCACACCCTGTCCACGAGGGTGGGGGGCGCGCCCCCCTGTCTCGTGGGCCCCTGCTGCTCCACCGACCTCAACTCCAACTCCATATATTCCGGAGAAAAAATCAGAGAGGAAGTTTCATCGCGTTTTACGATACGGATCCGCCGCCAAGCCCTAACCTCTCTCGGGAGGGCTGATCTGGAGTCCGTTCGGGGCTCCGGAGAGGGGGATTCGTCGCCATCGTCATCATCAACCATCCTCCATCACCAATTTCATGATGCTCACCGCCGTGCATGAGTAATTCCATCATAGGCTTGCTGGACGGTGATGGGTTGGATGAGATTTACCATGTAATCAAGTTAGTTTTGTTAGGGTTTGATCCCTAGTATCCACTATGTTCTTAGATTGATGTTACTATGACTTTGCTATGCTTAATGCTTGTCACTAGGGCCCGAGTGCCATGATTTCAGATCTGAACCTATTATGTTTTCATGAATATATGTGAGTTCTTGATCCTATCTTGCAAGTCTATAGTCACCTATTATGTGTTATGATCCGACAACCCCGAAGTGACAATAATCGGGATACTTCTCGGTGATCACCGTAGTTTGAGGAGTTCATGTATTCACTATGTGTTAATGCTTTGGTTCGTTACTCTATTAAAAGGAGGCCTTAATATCCCTTAGTTTCCACTAGGACCCCGCTGCCACGGGAGGGTAGGACAAAAGATGTCATGCAAGTTCTTTTCCATAAGCACGTATGACTATATTCGGAATACATGCCTACATTACATTGATGAACTAGAGCTAGTTTTGTCTCACCCTATGTTATAACTATTACATGATGAATTGCATCCGACATAATTATCCATCACTGATCCATTGCCTACGAGCTTTTCACATATTGTGCTTCTCTTATTTACTTTTCCGTTGCTACTGTTACAACTACTACAAAACTGCTATCATTACTTTTACCACTGTTACCATTACTATCATACTACTTTGCTACTAAATACTTTGCTGCATATACTAAGTTATCCAGGTGTGGTTGAATTGACAACTCAACTGCTAATACTTAAGAATATTCTTTGGCTCCCCTTGTGTCGAATCAATAAATTTGGGTTGAATACTCTACCCTCGAAAGCTGTTGCGATCCCCTACACTTGTGAGTTATCAAGACTAATTTCTGGCGCCGTTGCCGAGGAGCATAGCTCTATTCTTTGAGTCACTTGGGATTTATATCTGCTGATCACTATGAAGAACTTGAAAGATGAAAGAACTAAAATTTATCCCTCAACTACGAGGGGAGGTAAGGAACTGCTATCTAGCTCTACACTAGACTCTCCTTCCGTTTTGAGTAAGCTTGCGACACCTAAACCTGCTACTGCCATGAATTCTGATATGTCGCATGTTATTGATGATGCCACTTCTACTATTCATGATACTTATGATGAAACTACTTATGTGCTTGATACCACCGTGCCATTAGGTGAATTTCTTGATGAACAACTTATTAAAGCTAGGGAGAATGAAATTATTGAAACTAATTATATTGAAGATAGTGATGATGAAGGTTCTCCCCCTAAATATGAATTGCATGTTGTTCCTGAGGGTTATGTTATGGATGAAGAAACTGCTAGAGATTTTCTTGCTTGCAATGATAGATCAGATCTTAAGAAATTATTAGCTAAGCTGAAACAGAAAACTCTGAATGCTAGAATGAAATATGACCCTGCTTTTGCTACTTCACATATTTTTGTTACTTATAAGGATTATGAATTCTCTGTTGAACCTGAGATTATTACTTTAGTTGAATCTAATCCTTTCTATGGTACTGAATCTGAAACTGTAGTGGCATATCTTACTAAGTTAAATGATATAGCCACCCTGTTTACTAATGATGAGAAGTCTCACTATTATTATATCCTTAAGATATTTCCGTTCTCATTAAAGGGTGATGCTAAAACTTGGTTTAATTCTCTTGATCCTGGTTGTGTGCGTAGTCCCCAGGATATGATTTACTATTTCTCTGCTAAATATTTCCCTGCTCATAAGAAACAAGCTGCCTTGCGGGAAATATATAATTTTGTGCAAATCGAAGAAGAGAGTCTCCCACAAGCTTGTAGGAGGCTTCTCCGTTACTTAATGCTTTGCCTGATCATCCTCTTCAGAAAAATGAAATACTTGATATCTTCTATAATGGACTAACCGATGCTTCCAAGGACCACTTAGATAGTTGTGCTGGTTGTGTTTTCAGGGAAAGAATAGTAGACCAAGCTGAATTGTTATTGAATAATATGTTGACTAATGAAAATAATTGGACTCTTCCTGAGCCAATTCCTGAGCCAATTGAGCCAACCCCTGAGCCTATTCCTAAACCGACTCCGAAGAAGAGGGGTGTTCTATTTCTCAGTCCTGAAGATATGCAAGAGGCAAAAAAATCATTGAAAGAAAAGGGTATTAAAGCTGAATATGTTAAAAATTTACCTCCTATTGAAGAAATACATGGTCTTAATATACCACCTGTTGAAGAAACATATCTTCTTGATAACCCGACACAGGTAGTGAAGGTAAATTCTCTCTACAGATATGATAAAGTTGAAACCCCGTCTACTAAATTTGCTAGCCAGTGCTTAGATGAATTTGATGACTTTATGGATAAACAAGCAAATTTCAATGATTATGTTAGTAGACCGTTGAAAAATAATGCTTATATGATTGGACGCTTGAGTGATTATATGTCTAGAGTTAAGGGTGAACTTAAACTCACTAGTAAACATGTCTCTATGGTCACCACTCAAGCTGAATAAGTACTTAAGGCTCAGAATGAATTGCTTGATGAATTAAATAATAGACATGATTTTGCTATTAGAGTGGCTACTAGAACTGGTAAAATGACTCGGGAACCTTTGTATCCTGAAGGCCACCCTAAGAGAATTGAACAAGATTCTCAGAATAATAACCTAGATGCTCCTAGTTCTTCTAAAAAGAAGAAAAAGAAAAATTATAGGACTTTGCACGATTCTAGTGAACCTAATGAAGAAACACCTGAGAATCCTAATGATACTTCTATCTCTGATGCTGAAACACAATCCGGAGATGAACATGAACCTAATGATAATGCTAATGATGATGTTCATGTAGATGCTCAACCTAGTAATAACAATGATATAGAAATTGAACCTGCTATTAATATTGATAACCCACAATCAAGAAATCAATGTTATGATAAGAGAGACTTTGTTGCTAGGAAACATGGTAGGGAAAGGGAACCATGGGTTCAGAAACCCATGCCTTTTCCTCCTAAACCATCCAAGAAAAAGGATGATGAAGACTTTGAGTGCTTTGCTGAAATGATTAGACCTATTTTTCTTACACATGTGCTTAACTGATATGCTTAAAACAAACCCTTATGCTAAATACATGAAAGATATCATTACAAATAAGAGAAATGTACCTGAAGCTGAGATTTCCACCATGCTTGCCAACTATACCTTTAAGGGTGGAATACCTAAGAAACTTGATGATCCTGGAGTACCCACTATACCATGCTCCATAAAAAGAAATTATATTAAAACTGCCTTATGTGATTTAGGAGCAGGTGTTAGTGTTATGCCTATTTCCTTGTACCGTAGACTTGAATTAAGTAAGTTGACACCTACTAAGATATCTTTGCAAATGGCTGACAAATCAACTGCTATACCTGTCGGCATTTGTGAGGACGTGCCTGTTGTTGTTGCGAACGTTACTATCTTAACATACTTTATCATTCTTGATATCCCTGAGGACGACAGTATGTCGATCATCCTTGGTAGACCCTTTTTAAATACTGCAGGTGCTGTTATTGATTGCAACAAAGGCAATGTCACCTTTCATGTTAATGGAAATGAGCATAAGGTACATTTTCCGAGGAAACAACCTCAAGTTCACAGCATAAATTCTATTGAGAAAATTCCATCAATAATTATTGGAGGATTTGAATTTCCTCTTCCTACTGCAAAGAAAAAGTATGATATTCTTATTATTGGGGATGTTCATATCCCCGTTCAGGTAACCTAGTGCCACTTTGAAATTTCTCCAGTTTCATGCGATTCGGAATGAGTTTGGTAACAAGACTTGATCAACCTTGTTAATGGATTCCTTTTGATGATCATGAGATGGATGAAACTAGAAGGCACAACCTTCTGTACCCTCTCTTTACTTTCTGTTACTTAGAATAATAAAGTAGAAATAAGATATTTTCTCTGTTTTCTGAATTATCCATGCAATAAAAAATATCCCGAAAATAAAAGTGCTCCAAATGCCCTGCAAATTTAGTATGATTTTTTACGGAATATTGAGGATTTTAGGCACTGAGAACACTGCAGGGGAGGTCAAGCACCTGGCCACGAGGGTGAAGGGCGCGCCCCCTCCCCCTGGGCGCTCCCCTCTGTCTTGTGGGCCCATGGTGGACCCCCTCCACTTATTCCTGCACCCACACACTCCACCTTCCTGCCAAAAAATCCCCATCCAGCTCAAGCACGAGTTCTAGCTCATTTTGCTGTGATTTTCGATCTCCTTGCTCAAATCTCCATTCGCAAAACTGCTTTGGGAGATTGTTGCTTGGTATGTGACTCCTCCATTGGTCCAATTAGTTTTTGTTCTAGTGCTTTATTCATTGCAAATTCTTGTTGCCTTGGTGAACCTGTTCTTGAGCTTGCATGTCAAATTTATGAGGTCCCAAGTAATTCTAATGCATGATATAGGCTCTAGGCACTTGTAGGAGTAGTTGCTATCAATCTTGTTCGGTTTGATTTACTTATATTTTGAAGTTACAAAAAATTTCAGAAATATTGCAGAAAAATAAATATGTTCATGAAAATGTACCAAGGTGGTTCTTCAAGGAAGAAACGACCCAGGCTCGCGATACGTGAGCTAGACGACAAACCACCAAGGGAAGCTGATGTTCGGCCCTCTGAATGGCCGTCAGAGCCGTTTATGGTTGCAGCGGATATCAAGGATGAATTTGATGCATATGTGCGTAATGCCGACCTTGAGGCATTCATGCAAGATAAGTGCCCGCAGTACCGATATTTAACTGATTCATTTGTGAGAAGGTTTAAATTTACATCTTCGCGCAATTCTCAAAATGTCTTGTTTGATATTTATGATAAATCATATACCATGGACCTAGAAGGTTTTACTACTGCTTGCAAACTCCCGCATTGGGGAAGTGTTAATGAACCTAGTAAATCAGAATATAAATATTTTCTTGCCAATATCACTGTGGGAGAATCTAGGGACATAGCACAAGCTACCTTAGGGAGCATTCATTTTCCTTCTATACATTATTTTGCTCTCTTTATTGGTAGATGTATTAATGGTAAAGATGAAGCATGTCACATGTGTGTCCCTGATCTTTGTGTTCTCAAGAGTGTTGTATTAGGTGATAAACAATACAGCTTGGGGGTAATTGTTGCACGTAGGTTGCATCATAATGGTTTAGCTGGAAACTTTTTCGGAGGAATTTGTGCAACCCATGTGGCTAATTATCTTGAGATACCTATACATGAAAATGATATGGAGTTGCCTCCCACTTATTTAGATCATAATGCTATGCTTAGTCACCCATTTCTTGAGAGGAATGACCAATTCCTCCAATACCGACTAATCTTTGACAGACGTCGTGCTGTCCATATTACTCTCCCTGCTCCTACTCTTTTTGATTATCAGGCAAACGAAGGTATGTTGTCACCAGGGAGGAGGCAAGTGAATACGAGAGGAGGGCGGAAGCAGCCCGCCGTCAGGCAGCAGCTGAGGAGGCAATGACTGCTGTATCTTAGTACAACCCAGTTAAAACTACAGATATCAGTCAGGCTACCCATGGGCATAGACCAACTTAGGCCAATAGCCTAAGCTTGGGGGAGTACGTATTTCTCACCGACTTTACATTCATGTTCACACACTATTCTAGTTGTCGGTGCTCATACTCTTTCATTGTACTATCCATGCTAGTTTAAATTCTTTTTCTATTTTTCTTCTTGTGTGTTTGATAAACCTAGAAAAACCAAAAAAAATTAGTTAGTTTAATTTCCATGCCTGTAGTAATAATTAAAAGAAAACCCAAAAAGATTTCTCATTCTTCTTTTACTTGTTGGGAGCTTTCCTGTGTAAATAGCTTTCTTTTCTTTTCTTTTCTTTTGGGGGTTGAGAGTAGAAGACCATATTGAAAATGTTTAGCGGCTCTCATATGCATGATTGTTGATTTAATTTAGAGCCATATTACTTTGTCTTCTCTCTTGATTCAAATGCTTGTAGATTCCAGCTTAGTCCAATGCACGTGCACTCTTATTATTATACACATCGTTCGGTCGTGCAAGTGAAAGGCAATAATGATGATATATGATGGACTGATTGAGATGGCAGAAGCTGGTATGAACTCGACCTCTTTTGTTTTTGTAAATATGATGAGTTCATCGTTCCTGATTCAGCTTATTCTGAATAAACATGGTTGCAATGACATTTAGAGATTATAGTTGATTATGCCATGCTTAATTAGCTATGAGTTATAATGGTTTACCTTGCGTGCCAACATGCTATTAAAATGACTGTGATGTGGTATGATGAGATGGTATCCTCCTTTGAATGAATTGAGTGACTCGACTTGGCACATGTTCACGCATGTAGTTGAAACAAAATCAACATAGCCTTCATGATATTTATGTTCATGGTGGATTATATCCTACTCATGCTTGCACCTAGTGTAGATTGATTTTAATGCATGTTCATGATTGTTGTCGCTCTCTCAGTTGGTCGCTTCCCAGTCTTTTGCTAGCCTTCACTTGTACTAAGCGGGAATACTGCTTGTGCATCCAAACTCCATAAACCCCAAAGTTATTCCATACGAGTCCACCATACCTTCCTATATGTGGTATCTACCTGCCGTTCCAAGTAAATTTGTATGTGCCAAACTCCAAACCTTCAAATGAAATTCTGTTTTGTATGCTCGAGTAGCTCATGTTCCAACTAGGGATGTCTGTATCTTCCATGCTAGGTGGGTTATTCTCAAGGGGAGTGGACTCCGCTCCTCATTCACGAGAAAATGGCCAGCAACCGGGATGCCCAGTCCCATGATCAAAAAGATCAAAACAAATCAAAATAATAAAACAAAACTCCCCCAGGACTGTTGTTGGTATGGACAGTACCCCGTTGTTTCGGATGGCCATGGAGTGTGCTTGTTGGTGGTGGGGGAGTATAAACTTTACCATTCTGTTTGGGAACCGCCTATAATGCATGTAGTATGGAAGATATCACCATCTCATAGTTGTTGCGTTGACAGTGAAAGTATACCGCTCAAAATGTTATTTATCTCTCTATTTTAAAATCGAGCTCTGGCACCTCTACAAATCCCTGCTTCCCTCTGCGAAGGGCCTATTTATTTACTTTTATGTTGAGTCATCACCTTCTTATTATAAAGCACCCGCTGGAGAGCACACTGTCATTTGTATGTATTACTGTTAGTTTATATTGGGTATGACTTGACTGGATCTCTTTTACCATGAATTACAATGTTTAGTCAGTCCTTGATCTTTAAAGGTGCTCTGTATTTATGTTTTGCGGTCTCAGAAAGGGCTAGCGAGATACCATGTTGTTATATCATATTATGATTGTTTTGAGAAAGTGTTGTCATCCGAGTTTTATTATTATTGCTCGCTAGCTGATTATGCCATTGATATGAGTAAACATGAGACTTGAGCATTGAATATGGTTAGTTCATAATCTTTGCCAAAACCTTGAATGCTTGCTTTACATATTTACAGCAACAAGAGCAAACAGAGTTTGTAATTTTTTTCTTTATCACTTTCACTTTATCAACTGAATGGCTTGAGACAAGCAAAGGTTTAAGCTTGGGGGAGTTGATACGTCTCCAACTTATCTACTTTTCCAAACACTTTTTCCCTTGTTTTGGACTCTAACTTGCATGATTTGAATGAAACTAACCTGGACTGACGCTGTTTTCAGCAGAACTGCCATGGTGTTATTTTTGTGCAGAAACAAAAGTTCTCGGAATGACCTGAAAATCCATGGAGATAACTTTTGGAAAATATAAAAAATACTGACAAAAGATGAAGGCCAGGGAGCCCACACCCTGTCCATGAGGGTGGGGGTGCGCCCCCTCCCCCTGGGCGCGCCCCCTGTCTTGTGGGCCCCCTGCTGCTCCACCGACCTCAACTCTAACTCCATATATTCCGTTTCACAGAGAAAAAAATTAGAGAGGAAGTATCATCATGTTTTACGATACGGAGCCGCCGCCAAGCCCTAATCTCTCTCGGGAGGGCTGATCTGGAGTCCGTTCGAGATTTCGGAGAGGGGGATTCGTCGCCATCATCATCATCAACCATCCTCCATCACCGATTTCATGATGCTCACCGCCGTGCGTGAGTAATTCCATCGTAGGCTTGCTGGACGGTGATGGGTTGGATGAGATTTACCATGTAATCAAGTTAGTTTTGTTAGGGTTTGATCCCTAGTATCCACTATGTTCTGAGATTGATGTTGCTATGACTTTTCTATGCTTAATGCTTGTCACTAGGTCCCGAGTGCCATGATTTCAGATCTGAACCTATTATGTTTTCATGAATATATGTGAGTTCTTGATCCTATCTTGCAAGTCTATAGTCACCTATTATGTGTTATGATCCGACAACCCCGAAGTGACAATAATCGGGATACTTCTCGGTGATCACCGTAGTTTGAGGAGTTCATGTATTCACTATGTGTTAATGCTTTGGTCCGGTACTCTATTAAAAGGAGGCCTTAATATCCCTTAGTTTCCACTAGGATCCCGCTGCCACGGGAGGGTAGGACAAAAGATGTCATGCAAGTTCTTTTCCATAAGCACGTATGACTATATTCGAAATACATGCCTACATTGCATTGATGAACTGGAGCTAGTTTTGTATCACCCTATGTTATAACTATTGCATGATGAATTGCATCCGACATAATTATCCATCACTGATCCATTGCCTACGAGCTTTTTACATATTGTGCTTTTCTTATTTACTTTTCCGTTGCTACTGTTACAACTACTACAAAAATGCTATCGTTACTTTTACCACTGTTACCATTACTATCATACTACTTTGCTACTAAATACTTTGCTGCAGATACTAAGTTATCCAGGTGTGGTTGAATTGACAGCTCAACTGCTAATACTTAATAATATTCTTTGGCTCCCCTTGTGTCGAATCAATAAATTTGGGTTGAATACTCTACCCTCGAAAGCTGTTGCGATCCCCTACTGTCGGTGTTCTGGGAACGGGGGTACCCAGAGTTGCCTGCCTGCGGCCTGTGGTGTGGCTCAAGGAGTGGCCCAATACGGCCCATCTTCACCAACACATGCTCAAGACCCTCGCGAGGGGCCAAGCCTCGCGGGGAAGGATGACAGGAGGCTTCCTCAGGCACGGCCTCATCAGGCTGGCTCGCGAGGAGGCGGAGAGATCAAGGCGGGGTACCTCACGAGGTGCCCGTGATGCAAGCCATGACGACCAAGGCCAGGCGGGCGCCAGGCGGGCGCCGGCCTGCGTAGATTCCTTGTTTCCCCTTTGGTGCAAAGGGGGCAAGCGCAGGCAAGGGTATCAAGCAAAGGCAACCATTTCGGTGCAACAAGACCAAGACCAGCAGGGCGGCAGAACGGAGGTCATCGTGGAGCCCAAGCCAGCGTCATCGTCAGGGTCTTTTGGCAGGCGAGGACCAACTTTAGTCAGGATAAGTGTACTAGATGTTCCCCTTCAAAATGGCCAATTGTTGGCGCCCTTCCCGCTCAATATTTGGGAAGAGGCCCAGGGCCTCCGCCTATAAATAGGACTAGCCACCCCCAGGGTAGAGACACCTGATCCATCGGCATCCGATCTGGAGACCAACCAGAGAGAAGAACCATGGACAACACCACCACCATAGGAACAGACCCTCGCGATGCTGTTCTTCCCTTGTATTGTTCATCAGCCTCAGAGGCAATCCACCACACCACACACTGGAGTAGGGTATTACACCACAATGGTGACCTGAACCAGTATAAATCTTGTGTCCTTTGTGTTGTTCTTCGTGTAGTTTAGATCCTAGCGAGGCGGTGAGACATGAGTAGGTTGGGGGTGTGATCTCCGCGTGCACCCCAGTGTTCGAACCTCAAGGGTCTGCCGAACCCGAAATCCGACATCTGGCGCGCCAGGTAGGGGTGCACCGGAATCCGCCTTCCGTCGCCTCATGTTTTCACTGCTCATCCCATCTATGTCGGACGCACGTCGCGCCTGCGCCGAGCACCGGGCCGCCCTCGCCACTCGCGTCGCTCAGACTGCCCCCGTCGGCGGGTGCCGCCACCGTTCCCTGTCGCCTGCCATCAACGTCGCCACCGGCCCGGCGGGGAATGAACAGCAGGCATCGTCCCTACACCCATCAGTGCGGCGAGAAGGCCGCACCGCCACTCCGTCGATGACTTCGGCCGGCTCCTCGTCCCACGCCCGTCGCGCTCCAGCGTACGCGCACGCTTCACTGCTTCGGGCGCGAGAGCTTCTGCACTACCGTCCCGTCGACGACCTCTATGACGAGTGGCTCGCCCGCATCACCGACCTCGTCAGCGCCGCTGGGGGCTCCCCTGCACCGCCCCTCTCATTGCATCGCGCACCGCCCGGCGCGGGCGACGAAGCTCCAGGGGTGCCTCAGCCGCCTCCCCCTCAAGAAGGCGCCTTGGCCCCAAGGCGCATGGCCCCTGGGTAGAACCCACTCTGTCCGGTGCCAGCGCAGCAAGAGAAGAGCTGCCAGGAGATCCCTCGTCCCAAAGAAGCCGCCCGTGTGCTCCCTGCACCGGCTCGGCACGAGCGCGCACCTGCTCCGGCGCACCAAGACCCCGCGTTGCTCCTGGAGGCAGCGCACCAGGACTTCCAAGATCAAGCTCTCCATCGCCCAAGGCCTCCGCGGCCACTGCAGGCTGTCGTGCCTTCTCCGCCGAGCTGCACAGCGTGGCCTGGCCGGGCAAGTTCAAGACAGACCTGCCCCCACGCTACGACGGCACGGCTGACCCTGCTGAGTTCCTCCAGCTCTACAAGCTGGGCATCGAAGCCACCAACGGGGACGAGAAGGTCATGGCGAACTGGTTCCCCATGACGCTCAAGGACGGCACCCGCATCTGGCTCCTGAACCTGGCTCCAGGCACGATATCCTCCTGGGACGAGATGCGCACCCGATTCATCGCCAACTTCCAAGGCACTCGCGACCGGCCCCCGGCCATGAGCGACTTGCGTCGCATCAGGCAGCAGCCGGGAGAGATCCTGCAGAAGTTCATCCAGCGCTTCAACAGCGCTCGCCTTAAGATCCCCAAGGTGTCCGAGGAGGCCATCATCTCAGCCTTCTCCAACGACGTGCGTGATGTCAAGATGAAGCAGGAGCTCGCAATCCATGAAGACCTGTGCACCTCCCTGGAGCTGTTCAATCTGGCGACCAAGTGCGCTAGGGCTGAGGAGGGGCGCCTGTCCCTCCTCGAGCTGCCAGTTGCTGACCAAGAAGAGAAGAAGCCCAAGACTAAGGACGTGAAGCGCAAGGGGGCTGCAGTGCTTGCAGCAGAGCCAGACACCAAGCGAGGCAGGGATCATCCTGAGTCATCCAAGGGAAGCCGGTACTGCGTGTACCACGACCTCCATACCCACAACACCAATGAATGCCAAGAGCTCAGGGCCGTGTGAGACGTACATGCCGACCGACGCCCCGAGCGCAGCGACCGGGGCTATGGCCGAGGAGGAGGAAGAGGTGGAGGACGATGGGAAGACCGTGGCCCATGCCAAGGGTGGCGCGACTGACCTCGCGAGGACCGCTGGCAGGACCAGCCTCGTGAGGGAGGTTGGAGGGACCCACCTCGCAAGGGGGGTTGGAGAGATCAGCCTCGCGAGGATCGCCCACAAGGCAATGCAGGCCTCCCTCCTCTGCCACCACAGCCGAGGAGGAACGAAGACCATCACCAGGACGAGGGGGCTGGGGGCTTCCGGGAGCCGCGCGCAATCGCTTGCATCCTGGGCGGCGCTCAAGCCCCGGCCTCTCAGCGCATCTTCAAGCAGTTCGCCCGCGAAGTGAATGCAGTCCTCCCCAAGCTTGAGGCCACATGCCCTCTCAGGTGGTCATCGTGCGCTATCACGTTCAACTCAGCGGATCAGCTCAAATGCGTGGCCACAGTCGGAGTCCTCCCGATGCTTTGCTCCCCAATCATCAGCAATGTGCAAGTCACCAGGACCCTCATCGATGGTGGAGCAGGGCTCAATGTCCTATCCTTCGAGACGTTCAACAATCTCCAAGTGCCATACAATCAACTGCAGCCGACCAAGCCTTTCTCAGGAGTCACTGATGGTTCCACAGTTCCGATAGGGCAGATTCGCCTTCCTGTCACCTTTGGGAAGCGCGACAACTACCGCACCGAGCTCATTGACTTAGACGTCGCTCACATCCGCCTGCCGTACAATGCCATCCTTGGGTACCCAGCCCTGGCCAAGTTCATGGCCGTGACCCATCACGGCTACAATGTCCTCAAGATGCCAGGAAGCGGTGGAGTCATCACGGTGCCCTATTAAGAAAGAGACGCTGTGTGTTCTCTGGAATGCGCTTTCCAAGCCGCATCAATTGAAGACCCAGATCACGGAAGTGGGAGGCTTCCCGAGGCCGCCCCCAAGAAGAAGAAGATGTTGCCTGGCCCGACCCCTCGGGAGGCAGGCCCCTCAGGGTCCGTGCCTGTTCAGGGGGCGCCTCCTTCTGCCGCATAGAAAGGCGCGCCCGGTGCCCTCCTCGAGCAAGGCTCGGGGGCTCTCTCCTGGAGGGCCATCGACTTTGCTAGGATCGCGAGGGAGGCGCTCGGGCACCACTTGGAGGCATGCTTCAAGGCACGTTTCCCTCAAGAAGGAGCAAGACAAGGAGGGCCAAACCCCCAGGAGTTCATCAACAAGATCATTCAGGAGCTACAGGAGTCAAGAGTCATGAGCGGCAGTCGCAGCTTACCCGCCGTAGCTCCCCATCCAGGCGAGGATGGTGGGCTACGCGTCTGCATCGACATACCAGGACTCAACCGAGCCGCCTCTCAGGAGCGCCTCTGGCCCTCACGCGTGGGGCGCTACGAAGGTCCACCCCACAGCTATGTTCGCATGCCTCACAGCCTGCCGAACGCGGCTGCGGTGCGTCAGCGCCTCATGAGGAGCATCTTGGAGGCTCAGGCATTCAGGCATTCCGCAGTCCTGGCAGAGATGGAGATGGTCCGCGAGGAGCCGCCAGCGCCTCTGGAGCCTCCCGAGGCCCCAGGGCCTGGGGGCTCGTGAAGATCGTCTCCCGCAGCACACGCTGTCTGCTACTTCAGCATCCCTCCATCTTCAACATCGTCAGGTGACATCCTTCGAGTTTCATTTTCAGCTGGGAGCGCCCCCCAGGGCTGCATCATTCCCAGGCCGCGTGGGTTCATCCCTACGGCATGTATCTCTTTCAGTCCATGTTTTCAGCTTACTTTGTCGGGGGCGCCCCTCGGGCTGCATCATCCCCAAAGTCGCTCGGGTTCGACCCAGCGGTGATCGTCTCTTTCTGCGTCTTTATAAATGGATTTGCTCCTTCATGGCTAACGTGCTTGACCCAATCGCCTGCTCGATTGACACCAACTGATGGAGCTGCTCCCTCACGGCACGACGCTTGCGCATGGGTCTGTCCCTGCAACATCAACAAACCTGAGTGGCTGAGCTCTGGCCGTGGCAACCCCGCAGGGCGCCACCTCACCAATCCTTTAGTGCCTCGTCGCCCTCCCAGAGCGACCAACAGCTGGCCGGCAATTGTAACGGCAAACCCTCGCTTTTCTCATGATGAACGCAAGATCACTCTAAGGAGCACCGTCGGGTGAGGTCTCCGCGGCGTCTCCTTCGCTCTCATCCGCGCGAACTGCTTGCACGTTAAAGGGGGGTACCTGAGCATCGTGACTCATGGGCTCTTACCGCTCTCCAGCCCTCACCCTCTGGCCTTGTCCACGGCATCGCGACCTGGCATACCAGCGACTGCTGAGCTCGCTCAAGGGCTGGGACCTGAGGATGTAGAGCATGAAGGGGAGTAAAGGCGAGAGGGAAGAGGCACGAAGGGACCTCGCCAGGCAGCTCCACAGTTGCCGATGCGCGGGCCTGGTGCCGCGCCGAGGGGTGGCTTCTGACTCCTGAGATAAGTCATCCTCCGGGAATGCTAGCTGTCTCAGCACCAACCCCGCACCTAATGCAGTTCTGTTTTTGGCGATGTCGCGCTCCTTTCTCACTGAGCGATGGCTGCTTGAGCGCTAAGGGGGACCTCCTGAGCATCGCGACTCAGGGGCTCTTACTGGACCCCGGGCCGCTCACCTCCTGGCCTTGACCACGGCATCGCGACCTGGCATACCAGCGACGGCTGAAGCCTGCCTTGGGACCGGGACCTGTCAGCGCAGAGCGTCAAGTCCTCGCGAGGTTCGAAAGGAGGAACTAAGCTAAGACAGGACGAGCACCCCTCACCATTTCATAATAAGGTTCATATTAACAAATGGAACTACAAGCACCTTACAAACCCCCGCGGGGTGTTGTTCTTCGATTCCTAGCAGGAAACAAAAGGGGCAAATCCTAAGGAGTGCTAACTACACGCATCACCGCAAGAGACGCCATCACCAACAGTGGGCCATCGGCCACTGGCGCCAACCCCATACAGATCAGTGGCAACGGCGGCCCGACGAGCCTGTCCGGCTCCGGGAGCGACGCAAGCTCGGAGGCTCATAGCTGTCATCGCTCGACTCCGGGGTCACAAGGAGCTCGGCGGAGTCGCTGGATCCTCCGGCACCCCCGCTGCCTGAGGAGCTGCTGGGGAAGCGGTTGACGAGCCTAGTCCTCGCCGCTGCAGGGCAGCACTCCAGCCGGCGCCCCTCCGTGTTGAAGGCCTTGAAGAACATCAGGGAGGCACCATCATACTCGAGGTGAATGGCGAGGGCGCCACCCATCCTGCCGACCCGGGCGATCTTGCTCCAGCCACGGGTCAGGTAGACCCTGCCCGGAGCGACGACCTCGACCTCCGCTTCGGTCGCAGGGGCACTGCAGCCAGCATGCTGCAGCCAAAGCTCGGTAGGCCCCCTCGGCGGGACCTCAAAGGCGAAGGAAGGAGGGAGGTGAATCCAAGACCGAGGAGGCGTGGCGGCGTGAGGCACGAGCTCGCGAGCAGAGCCCATGGCATGAACCCCAGGAGGAATGACGTGCACCACCGTGATCCGCCGGCGGTGACGGCGCCTCTGGCGATGCTGCTCGGCACCAGCATCCTTAGGGCCCTCGATCCGGGCGTATAGAGGCAGTGGGAATCTCGGCGGCGGCCGTTCGAACCGTGGCCTCAACACCTCCTGCCAAGCACCTCCTTCCCCGTGGCAAGAGACGAGCCATTTCTTCGGAGGAAGCGGGACAGGACCCTCCCGGGGAGCCATCCCCTTCTCTTCGGCAGAAAACCGACGAATCGGTACCATTGGTGAAGGGAGGAGCAAGGATGAAGAGGAAGACGAGGAGTAGCGGGAAGAGATGGACTGGAAGGGCTCGCGCCGTTCCGTACATATAGCCGGGGGAGGCCAACCATCGGCCTCCACGATCACAGGTAATCATGACCCGTTTTGCATGCAGGGACTTGTCAAATCGTGCAGTTGCCAAGGCATCGTGGGGGAGCCAGGGCGCCCATGTCCAATCAACCGCCACATGGCACCCAAGGCCGCAGGCTCTTGGGGCCCGCGGTGCTTCACACTTGCCTCTTCGCTTCTTTGCTAAGCCAAGTCCGAGCGCGCCTTGGGCCCGGGGGCTAATGTCGGCATTCTGGGAACGGGGGTACCCAGACTTGCCTGCCTGCGGCCTGCGGCGTGGCTCAAGGAGTGGCCCAATACGGCCCATCTTCACCAACACATGCTCAAGACCCTCGCGAGGGGCCAAGCCTCCCGGGGAAGGACGACAGGAGGCTTCCTCAGGCACGGCCTCGTCAGGCTGGCTCACGAGGAGGCAGAGAGATCAAGGCGGGGTACCTCACGAGGTGCCCGTGACGCAAGCCATGACGACCAAGGCTAGGCGGGCGCCAGGCAGACGCCGGCCTGCGCAGAGTCCTTGTTTCCCCTTTGGTGCAAAGGGGGCAAGCGCGGGCAAGGGTATCAAGCAAAGGCAACCATTTCGGTGCAACAAGACCAAGACCAGCAGGGCGGCAGAATGGAGGTCATCGTGGAGCCCAAGCCAGCGTCATCGTCAGGGTCTTTTGGCAGGCGAGGACCAACTTTAGTCAGGATAAGTGTACTAGATGTTCCCCTTCAAAATGGCCAATTGTTGGCGCCCTTCCTGCTCAATATTTGGGAAGAGGCCGAGGGCCTCCGCCTATAAATAGGACTAGCCACCCCCAGGGTAGAGACACCTGATCCATTGGCATCCGATCTGGAGACCAACCAGAGAGAAGAACCATGGACAACACCACCACCAAAGGAACAGACCCTCGCGAGGTTGTTCTTCCCTTGTATTGTTCATCAGCCTCAGAGGCAATCCACCACACCACACACTGGAGTAGGGTATTACACCACAATGGTGGCATGAACCAGTATAAATCTTGTGTCCTTTGTGTTGTTCTTCGTGTAGTTTAGATCCTAGCGAGGCGGTGAGACATGAGTAGGCTGGGGGTGTGATCTCCGCATGCACCCCAGTGTTCGAACCTCAAGGGTCTGCCGGAACCCAAAATCCGACACCTACACTTGTGGGTTATCACTTAGATGAATAACAAAGCCATAAATGTTGCACACAAGTAAGATGAGGGTATAACATATCTGGCCGCCGTCCATAGGAGTGAGCATCATGTGCTGACTTGTCGATGGCCCTGCAGTTGTTGTGGTTGTCCATGTCGGGCATGCGCATTCGTTGCAGGGAACTGTTGAGTGGGGACTATAGCTCCCTTCTGGTGTATGCTTCCCTTGTTGAAGTAGCTCCGGTGAGAAGGAAGACGGTGTGGCTGAAGATGCAGAAAACGCATAATGTTAAGAACGACACATATCTCTGATCTGAAGAAATACCCTAAGAGATCAACAGTAGGTACAAGAGTGGTCACACGTTTGTTAACTGAAGACTAAATTGGGGTCACACAATTTTTTTTATTTTGGTACTATAAGATCTATGCCGGATGGCTTGATGGCCGTCTTGTGCCTCCTGGCTGACACTGTTCAGAATCTTCCTTGAAGAGCTAGCGACCACCGATAGAGCAGCCTGCCTCCATCGTCCGTGGCCGCGAGAGCTCCGACCAAAACCCCGCTCCCTGCCCCACTGCACTGCAGCGGTTGCGCCGCCCCCGGCCAATCCACAAAGACTCATCGTCATCCAGATCCAGCGGCGGCAGTACCTTCAACCCATGCAACTCTAAGATAGCCATGTAAGCGCTGCTTCTGCGACGAACTTGCGCCCTCACACCCTTATGTTAGAGACCAGCCAACCGGCAGCTTAGGAGCTCCACCGCCTCGAGGAGTGCAGCTTCCCATTGGGAATCGATTGGCCCAGAATAAAAATTCAGACACCTGATGCCTAAATAAAGTGATTTGAGGATGAGTGTACGACCTATCTTGCGGCCCGATGAAGTAGGCAGCTCCAGCTGTCGAGTCGATGAGGACGGCATGGTTGCGGTGGCTACCGGCGGTAGGAAAGCAGAGATGTCGCGACGGTCGACGGCTACGGGGAAGCAGCGTTGAGGCCCTGCCGGATGCTTCCGACGTTGGAGTCGCTCCGGCGCCGTGCACAATGGTAGGGGTGAATCGGCTCTGGTATGGTTCACGCGGCCATCGTCGATGCAGCTCCGGCAACATGGAGTAAGAGGCACACGGCCCAGTACACGACAGCAAACGGACATCATCTCCGGCATTTGGGAGGAGGGCAGCGGTGAATTTGGTGCGGTGTGGGGTGCCATGGAGGAGGGGCTGAGGTTTCGCGGCTGGGGAGAAGGAAGCTTCCGGGGAGAAGGTGATTTGGTGCCCACGAGGTATGAATGGGGAATTGGGAGGGGGAACCATGTCTTACAGACGCATTTGTCTGAAATTTGGGGTGACTTACAGTTCTACCCCTGCCTCTAGGCTTCTGGGCTTGGGTAGTACTAAGGGTCGGGGATAGTAGAGTAACTTTGCTTCTTCCAAATAGTGGGCGCGAGCAATTTTGGGCGAGGAGTGCGTGTTTTGAAATAGTGGGCGCAAGCAATTTCGGGCGAGGAGGGCTTGTTTTGAAATAGTGGGCGCGAGCGATTTCGGGCGAGGAGGGCGTGTTTTGAAATAGTCGGCGCAAGCGATTTCAAGCGAGGAGAGGGTGTTTTGCCGCCCATGCTTTATGAATTATTTGGCACATGTCATTTCGGACGAGGAGAAGGCGCGCTTGGGTGAAGTTACGAACCTACCCTCGATGTACAACGGGCCAATTGATGCGTGTCCCGCATAGGCCAGTAATTTCGTGTCTCCCATTTATTTGCTTGGGCGAATTCCACTGAGCAGAGGGTGTTTAGCGGCTCGTTCAAATTTTGGGAGAATGAGCATCCACGTCTACCTTACCAAGTTGGTTCCAATCAAATTTTGAAATATTAGCTTGCAACTTCTTTTTTAGATGGAGAGATGATGCTCGGGACTAATGTGTTTTTACATTCGTTGCTAACGATTTACTATATGATAAATAGTTGACCCACTAAAAAACGGGAATTAAAACAAAATGAAATAGCTCTATTCAATGAAATAGCTCGTTCACCAAGTCAAAATAGTGAACTAAATCAAAAATTGAACACCTCAATCGAGTAGCATGTTGTACAGTATTATAGTACTCCATGAACATGTTGAAAGTCAAATTAATGAACTTGTTTGATACGCATATCTCCGTTCATGTGTGGATTGCACACAACATGTTCTCCAATTTAAATATTTGAATGCAAGTTTATATCGGAACATGGTTTATATCAGTCTTTGATTCATAAAATGCGACCTCCCCCTCTCCCGGACTCCTGCTCTCTCTCTCGCCGACAATCTTCAATTATATCACACACATCCAACACACAAACCTTGTTGGTCCCTCTCCCTC
>NC_041387.1:56764619-56864458 GCF_002162155.2 Triticum dicoccoides | reverse complement strand
TCTCTCTAACTCTCCATCTCCCTGGGTCACACATACACATGCATATCTCACCCGCACTCGATAGACCCATCTAAAACTCTATCTCTCTCCCTCGTTCTCTCTCCATCTCACACACACACACAGACAATCTCATGCCTAGCCAAGTATGATGGTCTCTCCCTCAATTGTAGGCACACGCAGTCCCCCCTATATGTATATGACTAGCTAATTCTTAGTCTCCATCACAAACATGTGCATGGTCTATCTCGATTTCTCTCGGGCCATCTTTCTATTGCACACGCACCTCGTCCCTCGATCTCCCACGCATATAGTCCCCTCACGATCTCGAGGTGATCTCTCTATCACAAACACACCCTCTCTCTCTCCCTCCACATGCATCCATCTTCTCCATGCGTCCCTCTCGACCTTTGTTCCTTGTTGGCTAGACCTCTATTGGACATGTTCTTTAGGGGTGTCTCTCTCTGTTGCAAACAATCACGCACTAGCTATCTTCGTGTATCTCCTCACCTCGTTTTTCTATCTCGGAGATGCGTGCGTGACATGTTTGCATAAGAAACAAACACACACACACACACACCTCTCTCTCTCTAACTTATCGTTTGTTGTCCTTTTCTCTTTCACACACATACTATTTTTGCACACTCACTCATTCTCCCTCACATACACTTGATCTCTCTCGACTTAGGCACTCTCTTTGGTCCATAGCATATAGATTTATTGAAAATTCAAACATCACAAAGTTTGACCATGTACGTGGAGAAAAACATTTACATCTAGAATGGCAAACATATACCATTAGATTCATCATGACATGTAGATTCGTATGATGTATCTTTGGTATTGTACATATAAATAATATTTGTGTTAACCTAGTCAAAGTTTCCAAAATTCGACTTCTAAAAAAATTATATGCACTGGATTATCGAGCGGGTGGAATATCTCTTTCCCCCTCTCAGCTATCTGACGCGCCACTCAGCCTTATCGGGGCTCCTCTATCTCTCTCAAACTTTATGTCTCCCCGGTTCACACATACACATGTCTCGCTCGCGCTACATAGACCCATCTAACACTCCCTGCCCTTGTTCTCTCTCTCTCTCTCTCTCTCTCTCTCTATGTGACACGCACCCCCCTAAGTACCATAATCCCTCACTCCATCATAGGCGCACGCACTCCCCCCCTAAGTATGAATATTTCTCACTAGCCATCAGGAACACACGTATTGTCTCCTTCCATCCATACGTCTATCTCGATATCTCTCTGGGTATCTTCTATCATGCACACACCTTGTCACTCGATCTCCTACCCATGTAGTCCCATCACAATCTCCAGGCGATCTCTCTATGAAAAACATACACTCTCTCCTCCCCATGTCTGCATTTTCTCTGTACGTCTCTCTCGACCTCTCTCCCTTGTTTGTCAGACCCCTCTCAGCCACGTGCTAGGGGTCTTTCTCTCCCAGTTGCAAACAACCACACACTATCTCCTCACCTTGCTTTCGTTGTCGAAGATGCATGTGTGATATGTTTGCATAAGACACACACGCTTTTTCTCTACTTTTATCGTGTGTTGTCCATGTCTCTTTCACACATGCACACACACTTTTTTAGTCACTCTTTCTATTTCATTCTCTCTCTCTCTCTCTCTCTCTCTCTCTCTCTAGATAGGTACTCTCTCACGTCCATAAGCATATGGATGTTTTGAAAACTCAAACCTCAGGAAAGTTTGACCAGGTATATGTGGAGAAAAACATTTACATCTGGAACGATCATTAGATTCATCACAACATGTAGTTACTTCATACTATCATTTATCTTTGGTATTGTAGATACAAGTAATTTCTTTATAAACATGTTGACATTATGGTATTAAGGATTTTCAGCCAATCAGTTTGGTTCACAACCTTGGAAAAATTGTATTCAAGATCAAGGCTATGCCTGCCACACTTGTCGTGCCTAAGCTTATGAACACCAACCAAAGTGCTTTCATTGGGGGAGATCCATTGTGGACAATTTTATACTATGCAACAATCTAGTGGACACCATGCTATGCTAACGGCCTGGCTATCAGCGTATATGGGGGAACTGTGCGGACGGCCAGGCCGTCGGCATATCTTGGAGCCACGAAGCACCTGATACCACCATGTCTAAATACTATGCCAGCGGTCTGGCCGGCGGCAAACAGAGGGAACTATGCCGATAGCTTGGTCGTTGATACGTCTCCAACGTATCTATAGTTTTTGATTGTTCCATGCTATTATAGTATCAATCTTGGATGTTTTATATACCATTATATGCAATTGTATATAATTTTTTGGGACTAACCGATTAACTTAGTGCCTAGTGCCAATTGTTGTTTTTTTCCTGTTTTTGGCTTTTCAGGTAATCAATATCAAACAAAGTCCAAACAAATAAAAAACTGGATTCATTTTTTCTGGACTAGAATAGACCCTATAAGTTTCGGGAGAAGGCCAGACAAGCTATGAGGGAGCGACAAGCTCGAGGGGCGCGCCCCCTAGGCTTGTGGGCCCCTCATGGCATCTCCAGCCCTAATTCCACCTCTATAAATTCTCAAATATTCCCCTGACATCAGAGAGCCACCGAAAATACTTTTTCGCCGCCACAAGTTCCAAAACCACGAGATCCCATCTAGAGGCCTTCTCCGGTACTCTGTCGGAGGGGGAATCAATCAAAGAGGGGCTCTACATCAACCTTGTTACCCTTCTGATGATGCATGAATAGTTTACCAAAGACCTACGGGTCCATAGCTAGTAGCTAGATGGCTTATTCATTCTCTTTGATCTTCAATACAATGTTCTCCTTAATGTTCTTGGAGATATATTTGATATAATGACTTTTTGCAGCCTGTTTGTTGGGATCCGATGAATTGTGAGTTTATGATCAGATCTATCCATGAATATTATTTATGTTTTCTCTAAACTATTTTATGCATGATTACTATAGCTTTGTATTTCTCTCTGATCTATTGATTTGGTTTGCCCAAATAGATTGATTTTTCTTGCAATGGGGGAGGTGCTTTGTAATGCGTTCGATCTTGCGGTGCTCAATCCCAGTGATAGAAGGGGACATCACACGTAATGTATTGTTTCTAATAAGGATAAAAATATGGCGTTTATTCATACGTGATTTTATCTTGTCCACATCATGTCATCTTCCTTAAGGCGTTACTCCGTTCTTTATGAACTTAATACTCTAGATGCATTCTGGATAGCGACCAATGTGTGGAGTAATAGTAGTAGATGCAGAATCATTTCGGTGTACTTGTCTCGGACGTGCCAATATTTGATCATTGCCTTGGATATCGTCATAATTATTTGCTTTTCTATCAATTGCCCAACAGTAATTTGTTTACCCAATGTATGCTATTTTCAAGAGAGAATGCTCTAGTGAAAACTATGGCCCCCACGTCTACTTTTATCCTATATTAAAACCAAAAATACCTTGTTGCGTTTTTACTTTATTTATTTTATTTTGTATTTTTGTTCAGTCTATCTATCAAACACCATACAATTTAATCTTGCTCGTAACCGTCAAGGGATTGACAACCCCTTGTTCGGGTTGGGTTGCAAGGATTTGTTGTTTGTGTTCAGGTGCTGCTAATGAGGTGTTGCTTGGTTTTCCTACTGGATTGATATCCATGGTTCTTAAATGAGGGAAATACTTATCTCTGGTGTACTGCATCATCCTCTCCTCTTCGAGGAAATTCCAACGCAGTTCACAAGTAGCAAGAAGAATTTCTACTACCATTGCCAGGTAGACATCATGAACATCTATCAAGTACCTTCACATAAACTTTCATCGCCTTGCATTTATTTTATTTGCCTTTTGCCTCTCGTTTTCATCTCCCCCACTTCTAAATTTTTTTACAAAAATATTTTCTATTTTCCTTTTTTTGTTTGCTTGTCCACTCTATCGTTATGGCTAGTTCTTCCCTTGTTACGTGTACCCCTGAAAATGAAGTTCTCAACTTTAAGCAAAGGGGAGGAGAGAATTTCAAAGATGTTTAGTAAGGATTTGCGATGGTCAAAATAGATCACCTCGTAAGCAATCTACTACCGTTCTTCTTTGCAATTTTTATGTGGGTGTTACTACTTGGTATAGATTTGTGCTTGATACTATTACTGGAGGGAATTTCTTGAGTAGTCACCCTATGCATGCTTTCAATTCTATGGGAAACCTAGTGCGATCACCACCTATCACTATTAATGAAACAATTTTAGCCTTGGAACATGTTATGCAAAGGCTTGATGCTATTGAAAATAAAATGCCTACTAGAGCATATTGAAAATTTGGATAAAAAAGATTCATGATCATGTTACCCAATTTGGATCAAAGGTAGGGATTACTCTTAAGATGCTAAAGGATAAAGAACCAATAATCAATGAAAGAGTAGAGCAAAGTCCCGCTAGGATTGATAAGTTGGAATAAATTATTACTAATTTGGGTTTCGCTTTTTATTCTGTTAAAACTATAGAAAAAACTCCACCTAGCAAGAGTTGAAAGTTTATATATGTTCCTAAAAACAAGGGTGCCACATCTAGCAACAACGGCGAAGATCTTAAAATGATTAATGTTCACCCAATTTTGTTGATTTGATAAAGGAACCTACATATGAAAACAAATCTCTTCATTTTGTTCCTAGGAGTGTGATCATTAAAAGCTTGTATGCTATAACTCCTAGGAATTATGAATGTGTGATTGAGGAGTTAGAATATAAAGGAGACAACACTTTAAATATGCATTATACCTAGCTAGGGGGGTAAAACGATAGCGCTAGTTGGGAGGCAACCCAATATTTACTTTTTATTTTTTGTTTCTTTTCTGTTTTTCAATAAGCACACAATTATGCTACTATTAGGTTGTGTTTTTTGTGTTTAAATTAGTGTTTGTGCCAAATAAAGCCTTTGGGATGATTTGGTTGATAGTTGCTTTGATTTTTGTGCAAAAATTAGAAAATTTTATGTCCAGTAGCATTATTGTTAAAAATCACTGAAGGGTCAAAAAATTCTGAATTTTTTACACATGATTGATATAAAAATTTCCCACGTTCTCCTAATTTTTAAGAAATTTTGGAGTTGCAGAAGTATGGTCATTGTTCAAGTTATTACAGGCTGTTCTGTTTTTGACAAATTTTGTTTTTGGTCCATTGTTTCGCTTGTTTTGATGAAACTATGGATTGTATCGGGGGGTACAAGATAGGGAGAAGTTAGAATACTGTAGGTATAATGCAAAAATAAAATATGAATGGGTTTTCAACAATACTTAAAGTAGTGATTTTCTTTATTATACTAACAGATCTCACGAGGTTTTGTTGAGTTTTGTGTGATTGAAGTTTTTTAGTTTTGGGTGAGATCATGATGGATGAAGGAATAAGGAGTGTCAAGAGCCTAAGTTTGGGGATTCCTGAGGAACCCAAAGGTAATATTCAAGGAATCCCAAGCAACTAAGCTTGGGGATGCCCCGGAAGGCATCCCCTCTTTCTTCTACCAACTATCGGTAGTTTTACTTGGAGCTATATTTTTATTCGTCACATGATATGAGTTTTGCTTGGAGCGTCGTGTATTATATGAGTCATTTCTTTGGTTGCTTTTTAGTTTTTCACAATCATATTTATTGAACACACCTTTTTGAGAGGGACACACATTCTTCGTGATTTGTTAGAATAATCTATATGCTTCACTTATATCTTTTGAGCTAGGCAGTTGCTCTAGTACTTCACTTATATCTTTTTGAGCACGTCGGTGTTTATATTTTGAAGAAATATATGAACTCTCATCCTTCACTTATATCTTTTTGAGAGTTGATAATAGTAATGGTAATTTGCACAAGATATGAATTTGGTCCCAAAGTGATGAATATCGAAGAAGGATATAATAAAAAATTCCATATAGATCAATGGATGTGATAAGTTTTATTCCTTGCAATAGTTTTGTGATATGGAGATGATAATATGTCAATCATGCTAGTGAGCAATTATGCTTTAGTAAGAATATTGGTGTTAAGGTTTCTGAATTGCTATGCATGCACTTAAAGTCAATAGTTATGCAATGAAGTTACATCCTACTTATGGTGCATTATTCAGTGTTAGTGATGTTCAATGCATGTTTATGACCGTTTTTGTTTTTTGGTTGGTTGTTTCTCAATCTATTTGATAGCCTCCACTTGTACTAAGCGGAAATACTGCTTGTGAATCCAATTCCTTAAACCCAAAACTATGCCAAATGAGTCCACCATACCTACATATATGCGGTATTTCCATGTCATTCCAGTAAATTTGCATTTGCCAACTCTAATCATTCAAAAAAAATCCGTATTGTGTGCCCGTACTGCTCATGAAGCGGCAGGGGTGGCCAATATTTTTCATGCTAGGTGTGTTATTCTCACGATGAGTGTTTATTCACTTGTCATTGCACGAGAAAGTGGCAAGGTAATAGGGATGTCCAATCCTGAAACGGAAAAATCAATAATAAATTCCTTCGAAAGTGTTGGTATAGAAGGCACCCATGGATACGGCTAGCCATGGATTGTGAAAGAATGGTGGAAAGGAAATAAACATTATTTTTTGCTTGGGAACTGCCTATAATGTGTCTAGCATGGAAGATATTGGGAATTCTCGGTCGTTTTTGTTCACAGGAAAAGCATGCCTATCTCAAAAACAATTTTAAACCTTGAGCTCTGGCACCTCTGCAAATCTCTGCAAAGGGCTTGACTATTTGCTTTTATGCAATTTTTATTTTTATTTGAGTCTCCATCTTCTCTTATAAATCACCAATTGGAGAGATAGTCATACTTGTGCATTAGATGTAGCTAATGTTGAGTGTATTTCATGAATGGATCAACGGATGAGCATAATGGGCTAGCGATAACTTACTTTAGCATTGATATTTTGAAAGACATAGTTGCTTGTTGGAATACTTGAGTATTTATGTTTTCATGTCAAATTATAGACTATTACTTTGAATCGCTCAAGTCCAAATATCCAAGCTACAAAAGAAAAATATTGTATGATGAATGTGTTGGGTAGCATTCCACATCAAAAATTCCGTTTTTATTATTTACCTACTCGAGGACAAGCGGGAATTAAGCTTGAGGATGCTTGATACATCTCCAACGTATCTATAATTTTTAATTGTTCCATGCTATTATAGTATCAACTTGGATGTTTTATATACCATTATATGCAATTATATATATATATATCATTTTTTGGGACTAACCTATAAACTTAGTGCCCGGTGCTAGTTTTTTTTTCCTATTTTTCACTTCTCTGGTAATCAATATCAAACAGAGTCCAAACGGAGAAAAAACTTTGGATTGATTTTTTCTCGACCAGAAGAGACCCTAGAAGGTTCGGGAGAAGGCCAGACGAGACACAAGGGAGTGACAAGCTCGAGGGGGCGCCCCAGGGGGCACCCCCCAGGATTGTGGGCCCCTTGTGGCACCTCCAACCCTAATTCCACCTCTATAAATTCTCAAATATTCCCTTGAGATCATAGAGCCACCCCAAATACATTTTTCGCCGTTGCAAGTTCCAGAACCACGAGATCCCATCTGGAGGCCTTCTCGAGTACTTTGCCTGAGGGGAATGGATCACAAAGGGGCTCTACATCAACCTTGTTGCACTTCCGATGATGCATGAGTAGTTTACCACAGACCGGCGGGCCCATAGCTAGTAGTTAGATGACTTCTTCCATATCTTTGACCTTCAATACAATGTTCTCCTTGATGTTCTTGGAGACCTATTTGATGTAATTACTTTTTGCGATGTGTTTGTTGGGATCCGATGAATTGTGAGTTTATGATCAGATCTATCCATGAATATTATTTGTGTTTTCTCTGAACTCTTTTATGCATTATTACTATAGCTTTGTATTTATCTCTGATCTATTGATTTGGTTTGGCCAACTAGATTATTTTTTCTTGCAATGGGAGAGGTGCTTTGTAATGGTTTGATCTTGCGGTGCTCAATCCCAGTGATAGAGGGGGACATGACACGTATTGTATCATTGCTATTAAGGATAAAAGGATGGCGCTTATTCATATGTGAGTTTATCTTGTCTACATCATGCCATCTTCCTTAAGGCGTTACTCCGTTCTTTATGAACTTAATACTCTAGATGCATGTTGGATAGCGGTAGATGTGTGGAGTAATAGTAGTAGATGCAGAATCATTTCAGTCTACTTGTCTCGGAGCTGATGCCTATATATGATCATTGCCTTGGATATCGTCATAATTATTTACTTTTCTATCAATTTTCCAACAGTAATTTGTTTACCCGCTGTATGCTATTTTCAAGAGATATGCCTCTACTGAAAACTATGGCCCTCGGGTCTACTTTTATCCTATATTAAAACCAAAAATACCTTGTTGTGTTTTTACTTTATTTATTTTATTTTGTATTTTTGTTCAGTCTATCTATCAACCACCATATAATTTAATCTTGCTCGTAACCGTCAAGGGATTGACAACCCATTGTTCGTGTTGGGTTGCAAGGATTTGTTGTTTGTGTGCAGCTGCTGCTAACGAGGTGTTGCTTAGTTATCCTACTGGATTGATAACCTTGGTTCTTTACTGAGGAAAATACTTATCTCTACTGTATTGCATCATCCTCTCCTCTTCGAGAAAATCCCAACGCAGTTCACAAGTAGCAGTTGTCAGCATAGCTTCGAGCCACGAAGCGCTAGGTGCCGCCACATGTCGATGCTAGCCATCGGCATAGTTCCCCGTGTATGCCGACGACCTGGCCGTCGGCATACCGTCCACACGTGGCAGGCTCTGGTAGGGTCGAATTGCCGACGGTTCCGTCAGCTATCGTCTGATCTTTTTTGCCGATGGTGGTACAAGGTCGACAGCCGAACGGAAGCCATCAGCACATATCGCTATGGCGAGGGCGTCTCTAGGTCGATGGACCGTCTAGAATACGCCGACAAGGCTATGCCGACAGCTGCGGACGATTTCTTCCGTATGCTGATGGCCTCCCTAAGACTCATGTGGTGTTTTCGCTCTATTACCTCGACCTTTCTGTGTCAGGTTCTACGTCATCATGGTTTTTGGCCTAGATGGCTCGCGTGATGGGCCTTGCTCCTTTCCTATGCAAGTATCGAAGTCCTAGTCAATGCTTTCCCTAGCGACAATTTTTGGCATGGTAACGGTCTTCGTCAGGGAGATCCTGTCTCTCCCCTTCTATTCATTTTGGTCATGGACGTCTTGCTAGCAATCTTCGTAAAGGTTGAGGAAGCTGGCATTTTCTCCTTGCTCGCGAGACCGGGCTTCCGACATCGCATATCCTTTTATGATGATGATGGTGTTCTGCTGCTCAAGCCCACTAATGCTAAAATTGTACGGGAAGGTGCTACGCAACAAAATTTTATGCTACACGATCACACCCAGAAACACTAGGAAGATGGATGTAACGATCAAACTCATCGACAGTGCAGAGTAGCGGAAGTAGTGACGAGTCGGTGCAGCGTGACGATTCCCATTGATTCCCACAGCTAGGTTATACCTCCCAGCCATGAGATTGTTCTCCGAGATGAGAGTCGGTGTAGATGACCCCTTCGAGGTATCCACGTGTTCTGAAGTAGTAGTCTAGCAGAGTTTCGACGTCCATGAAGAAGAATTATGAGAAAACTAAAGAGAGAAAGCCTAGCGGCGCTTCTCTTCTAATTAGGAGTCTAATTATATTAGACCAATGAGATCAAGATTAGAGATCGTCTAATTAGGAGGCTAAACAGTTGGCACAACTAGACATGGAGAGCATGGAGCTATGCGGGAGAGAAGCCCTTGGATTTCATCTGTTTCAAGAGGGAGCCCTCCACATCTCTACTCTTATAAGAAAAACCGAGTTGGTGATGATGGTGTGCCTGCCATCTTGTAATATAGGCCGTCTGATCTATCTCTGAAGGACAGAAAGCAAACTATGACAATTTTACAAAAGATACCCGCACATCTCTCCACATTTATAGATAAGGCCTTGCCTCGTTCATCCTTATCTCCCACAACATCATTGCTGAGCAGTTAAAAAAGGAAATCTTTGGAACAATCTAGCATGGTAGCCGTTGCCGGCGCAGTCCATCCCCATGCCTCCGCCCAGTCCGACCACCAGTCACCACCATGCCCTACTCCTCCTCACCTTATCTCTCATCTTTCTCGAGATATCATTTTTTTCGATGAAATTCTTGAGATACCATTATTCCGATAAAATTCTCAAGATATCATTAGTTTTTACACATGGGATTACTCCTGCATGGGTCAATCACAACAGGTGTTCTGTAAAAAATGCATCTTGATGTTCCGTGCAATGCACGGGCATCTTGCTAGTATAATATATGTGTGGACAAGGAAGAGGGAGCCCCATGAAGGAGGAATCCTTCTCCCCTTGCACACGGAAGAATCCCTTCCCTTTCCCAATTCGGTCTGGGGCGCACCATGTGGGCCCTGTGGGGCTCACTAGGAGTCGTCATCTCATGATGGTCCTTGAGAACTTTCTTTCACAAATAAAATCCTGGATTCTATGGATGTCTCCACAACCCATTGTGAGAGCCCGAAAAATTTCCATATATATATCTAGACTTTCTGAAATCATGTTATACCGATCCGGAATTCCCAGAACCTTTCTGTGGAACACTTTCAGAACTACCTAAAACTCTTTCGGTGCTCTTTTAACTCATTTCTCCAATAGCCAGGACTAGAACCCGTTAAGCGTGTGACCAAACAGGTTCAGAAATAAGCAGACATGTCCCGAAACACCTTCTAGACAATAGTTAACACACCCTTAGTTAACAGTGGGATTTGGATGGGTTGTTCACTTCAGCATTCACCAAACACTTAAGAAAATCTAATATGGGGTATTTGCCTGCCTGCAGAGAGAGTCATATGCCCGTACCACACTTAGCTAATTACACACTTCTTAACATGATACACAACCGAAGTACAACAATATTATAAAAATAAATATGCAACAAAGATATCTTTTATATCTGAGTAGCTAGTCCACACTATTACAGTTTTTGCACTATGTGTACTTCCACGTCACCTCAGTTACCAATAGTCATCTGATTAAAATTTTGTAACATCGGCAAGTCAGCCATGTACCCATAAGGTGCATTTTTGCATTAATCTATCAATATAAACAATATCACATCATGAAATCATGCATGTCTTTTTTCTGGTGCGAATAAAGCCATGCATAATCAGTCATACTTTAATATATTTTTAAAGTAAGTTTATGTGTGGTTCTAGACAGCATACGTGGTGGGTGTGCGCTAACTAGCAATAAGCCTATGAGGGTGCTATAAGCACCAAATAAGCAATTCCATGCCTACTTTTATTTGGGGTTAAAACAGAAATGGGGCATGTGGTCCCCGAAAAAGATGTTGGGCGTGCTGTTTGAATCAAGTTGAAACTGGCCAACCCTCCTAAATCAAATTGATGTCGAAAGTTACTAGGGGGCACACAATATGTCCCCTCTTTCTCAGCAGCTCTCTCCGGTGGTCCTCGCTCGTGTGTCCTTTTTTCCGGGTTATCTTCTCCTTTTGTGAAGCTCCAAAAAAACTGAATGTTTTAGAATTTTCAACTTTATTATTTTTAGTTGAAAACTTTTAGCTTTACAAAAGTTTGATTTTCCAAGTGGTGCAAAATAAATCAAAAAATAATATTGAACTTTTATGTTTTGTCATTGAAATTTTGAATTTTGGAAAGTTCAAATGAAAAGTTTTCCTAAATTTGAAATTTTAAAAGATGGTGGACCATTTTTGAAAGATGGTGCATGCATTATCAAAAATTTCCTAAAAAGGGAACTTTTTGAAAATAAGAAAAGTCCAACCAAACACGACTTTCCAAAAACAAGAAGTCCCCACTTGGTTGAATTTGGCCACGTTACTCCTGCCTGACGGATGGTGCGGTCGCTATTAACGCAAAGCCATCCAATGTTGCCGCGGTCAAATTTGGACACTCCTTTCTTGGTAACTTTCCCTATGTGGTGCTTCCTACTTAAAAAAACTTTTTGGCAATTTCAGGAGTTGTAATATTCACTTAGAATATTTTTTGCCCACCTTCTTGAATTTGAAGCTTTCAAATATTCAAATCTTGAAAATAAATTGAGCTCTTGAAAATTTTGAACTTCAAAATTTACGAGTTTTTTAGAATTTGAAATTTAGAAATTTAAAACAACTTCCGGTATTTGGACATTCATGGTTTTCGAACTTTCCAAAATTTAATACTTTTGCAATTCTGAACTTTTCAAAATTCTAGAAACTTCACATGGGGTGAAACAAAAAGCTGAAAAGGCCACAGTTGTGTGGGGCTCGTGGAGGATAGAGAAAGTTGTGTGAGATAGATGATCATATACACAACAGTGGCCCACACCCTTTGTCCTGTATCGCATATGGATGCAACTGCAGCCCACAAAGCCTACGTGTGACATGGGTTTGTGATAGGTAAATGGGTGTCCTGATCTTTTGAAGAGATGATATCAATTTTGGTGGAGGAGACTTTCATGACCCTGCTACACCAAACAATTACGAGGCGCCTTAGCAATCGCTAAAACAACTTCGATATGATTATTGACGATATTGGAAACACGGTAAACCTAATCACAAAGATCAATCCTTACACATGTATCTCTCTAATGGACGTTCTACATGTTGCAGTGAACTTGAGTTAACCAGATTTTTAGTTTTCGTTTTAGTAAGACTGTTAGTTTAAAAACTAGTAGCAGAACTCATGCACAAAAGATGACACCAAACACATTGCAAGCGGGCATATCAAGTAATTGTATTGTGTACATGTGGAGGTACTTGGCATGATATTTTGATGTTCGCAGGTGATTGCCATAGGTTAAAAACAAATCAGTACAAATAGCACACAATCCTCGTCAACTAATTGATGAACCATTACTTGCAAGATACATTCAACCACAAAAATACTAGCAAAAGAAAAATGACAACTATTCAAGTTATACTCTAGAAGTTTGTACAAATAAGCTTACCTAATTATAAATCAAAAACCATCATTAAGATATTAGTTTTATCAACCACTTAAAAGGTGTCTACATGATATTTAAGAATAGAAAACACACACAAAATTCACATCTATAATTTATGACATTGTTAAAAATAATTCAAGAGAATGCAAATATATGTTACAATGATATGCAACAGAATTGTATAAGAAAGCACACTATAACTAATATGTATGAACAACGATATGTGATTAACTATGTAAATAATACTCTTAAGACCGCAACATGATAAAGTTAATTATAAATAGATATAAAAGTTGAGCATAAATCATATTTATAATTTGACCCATGTTCCAATTTGTTTGGACAAGTGACATCTCAAAGTTTAGCCACAAATTAAATAAGCAACATTTCTTGCTTAGATTTAGCCTACAAAGATTTAGTAGTTCACTACTCAGGTTAGACATGCACGAAAAAGAACATTATATTGTAGAAGAGAACCTGCATTCACCGGGACATCCATATCATGAAGATCTGTAGCTTCACTTTTTTCTGACAAATTGAGTTGAAGTTGCTTCATGTACTTTATTTTATCATCATCACTACGTATATGGCCCTCAAACAAGCTTGTAGGCTCATATGCTTCAGACTCTCTTGTGACCATGTTGTTGAATTCGTGAATCATCTCCTCTTCACTCATGGCATTGTCCATTGTTCTATTAGAGATCAACCTGATGGGAGAGAAGACATAGTGCAAGTGGGGTGCGGCGGGTGGCTCCGAGGCGGTGGGCAGGGCGAGGGAGACGGAGAGGAGACCAAGGCGGCTGGGCTCCGAGAGCGGATTCTCTTCGGTGCCGAGGAGGAGGGTGCTCGCCCTAGCGGTCGTCAGCGGGTGGGCTGCTCGGGATGGGATGGGGATGGGGAAGTTGTATGGTTGTTCCAGGGATGAAAATTGAGGTGGGGAGCCGTGTGTTTCGACGTGGACACGGAAGGCGTAATTTGGTAGGCTTTGAGGGATCAAATTGGCATCTATCAAAACATAATTAACATAGAACACTGATAAATGCTCACATACAAACTAGGACAAATGGGTCGGCCCGGCCTGGGTTATACAGGCCAGGCACGGCAAGTACACGGGCCATGCTGGAACAACACGCATGCTTCCCTCTCTGGCCCAGGCCCGCCCCCCTTCTTACACGGGCCAGCATGTCGGCCCGTTTAGCCCGCTGGCCCGCATGGAATCCAGCCCATTAGGTTATTTTGGGCCTATATTAGTCTATTAGGCTACATAAAAAACTAAGTGGGACGTGTCGTGTCGGCACTTATGTCCAGCCTCGCGGCCCACGCATAACCCTAGGTGTGCCATGTGCCGGCACGGCCCAATTATAAACATGTCGGTTCGGGCACACGGCTATCTGATCGGCACGCTAAAACTGAAGGAAATATGCCATAGAGGCAATAATAAAGTTATTATTTATTTCCTTATATCATGATAAATGTTTATTATTCATGCTAGAATTGTATTAACCGGAAACATAATACATGTGTGAATACATAGACAAACATAGTGTCACTAGTATGCCTCTACTTGACTAGCTCGTTGAATCAAAGATGGTTAAGTTTCCTAGCCATGGACAAAAGAGTTGTCATTTGATTAACGGGATCACATCATTAAGAGAATGATGTGATTGACATGACCCATTTCGTTAGCCTAGCACTTGATCGTTTAGTATGTTGCTATTGCTTTCTTCATGACTTATATATGTTCCTGTAACTATGAGATTATGCAACTCCCGTTTACCGGAGGAACACTTTGGGTGCTACCAAACGTCACAACGTAATTGGGTGATTATAAAGGAGTACTACAGGTGTCTCCAAAGGTACATGTTGGGTTGGCGTATTTCGAGATTAGGTTTTGTCACTCCGATTGTCGGAGAGGTATCTCTGGGCCCTCTCGGTAATGCACATCACTATAAGCCTTGCAAGCAATGTAGCTAATGAGTTAGTTACGGAATGATGCATTACGTAACGAGTATAGAGACTTGCCGGTAACGAGATTGAACTAGGTATTAGATACCAACGATCGAATCTCGGGGAAGTAACATACCGATGACAAAGGGAACAAAGTATGTTGTTATGCGGTTTGACCGATAAAGATCTTCGTAGAATATGTAGGAGCCAATATGGGCATCCAGGTTCCACTATTGGTTATTGACCAATAATAGTTCTAGGTCATGTCTACATAGTTCTCGAACCCGTAGGGTCCGCACGCTTAAGGTTTCGATGACAGTTATATTATGAGTTTATGAGTTTTGATGTACCGAAGGAGTTCGGAGTCCCGGATGAGATTGGGGACATGACGAGGAGTCTCGAAATGGTCGAGACGTAAAGATCGATATATTGGACGACTATATTCGGAGTTCGGAAAGGTTCCGAGTGATTCGGGTATTTTTCGGAGTACCGGAGAGTTACGGGAATTCGCCGGGGAGTATATAGGCCTTATTGGGTCATACGGGAATAGAGGAGAGAGGCGAAAAGGAAGGAGGCCTGCGCCCCCCCTCTGGTCCGAATTGGACAAGGGGCGCAACCCCCCTTTCCTTCTTCCTCTCCCCCTCTTTCCCCTTCTCCTACTCCAACAAGGGAGGTGGAATCCTACTAGGACTAGGGAGTCCTAGTACGACTCCACACTTGGCGCGCCCCCTCCTAGGGCCGGCCTCCTCTCCCCTTGCTCCTTTATATACGGGGGCAGGGGGCACCCCATGGGACACAAGTTGATCTGCGGATCGTTCCTTAGCCGTGTGCGGTGCCCCCCTCCACCATATTCCACCTCGGTCATATCGTCGCGGAGTTTAGGCGAAGCCCTGCGCCGGTAGAGCATCATCATCGTCACCATGCTGTCGTGCTGACGGAACTCATCCCCGATACTTTGCTGGATCGGAGTCCGGGGATCGTCATCGAGCTGAATGTGTGCTGAACTCGGAGGTGCCGTGCGTTCGGTACTTGGATCGGTCGGATCGTGAAGACGTACGACTACATCAACCGCGTTGTCATAACGCTTCCGCTTACGGTCTACGAGGGTACGTGGACAATACTCTCCCCTCTTGTTGCTATACCATCACCATGATCTTGCGTGTGCGTAGGAAAATTTTGAAATTACTATGTTCCCCAACAGTGGCATCCGAGCCTAGGTTTTATGCGTTGATGTTATATGCACGAGTAGAACACAAGTGAGTTGTGGGCGATACAAGTCATACTGCTTACCAGCATGTCATACTTTGGTTCGGCGGTATTGTTGGATGAAGCGGCCCGGACCGACATTACGCGTACGCTTACGTGAGACTGGTTTTACCGCCGTGCTTTGCACACAGGTGACTAGCGGGTGTCTGTTTCTCCAACTTTAGTTGAACCGAGTGTGGCTACGCCCAGTCCTTGCGAAGGTTTAAATAGCACTAACTTGACAAACTATCGTTGTGGTTTTGATGCGTAGGTAAGAACGGTTCTTGCTCAGCCCATAGCAGCCACGTAAAACTTGCAACAACAAAGAAGAGGACGTCTAACTTGTTTTTGCAGGGCATGTTGTGATGTGATATGGTCAAGACGTGATGCTATATTTTATTGTATGAGATGATCATGTTTTGTAACCGAAGTTATCGGCAACTGGCAGGAGCCATATGGTTGTCGCTTTATTGTATGAAATGCAAATGCCCTGTAATTGCTTTACTTTATCACTAAGCGGTAGCGATAATCGTAGAAGCAATAGATGGCATAGCGATAACGATGCTACGATGGAGATCAAGGTGTCACGCCGGTGACGATGGTGATCACGACGGTGCTTCGAAGATGGAGATCACAAGTACAAGATAATTATGGCCATATCATATCACTTATATTGATTGCATGTGATGTTTATCCTTTATGCATCTTATCTTGCTTTGATTGACGGTAGCATTTTAAGATGATCTCTCACTAATTATCAAGAAGTGTTCTCCCTGAGTATGCACCATTGCGAAAGTTCTTCGTGCTGAGACACCACGTGATGATCGGGTGTGATAGGCTCTACGTTCAAATACAACGGGTGTAAAATAGTTGCACACGCAGAATACTCAGGTTAAACTTGACGAGCCTAGCATATACAGATATGGCCTCAGAACACGGAGACCGAAAGGTCGAACGTGAATCATATAGTAGATATGATCAACATAGTGATGTTCGCCATTGAAACTACTCCATCTCACGTGATGATCGGACATGGTTTAGTTGATTTGGATCACGTAATCACTTAGATGACTAGAGAGATGTCTGTCTAAGTGGGAGTTCTTAAGTAATATGATTAATTGAACTTTAATTTATCATGAACTTAGTCCTGGTAGTATTTTGCAAATTATGTTATAGATCAATAGCTCGTGTTGTTGCTTTCATATGTTTATTTTGATATGTTCCTAGAGAAAACTGTGTTGAAAGATGTTAGTAGCAATGATGCGGATTGGAACCGTGATCTGAGGTTTATCCTCATTGCTGCACAGAAGAATTATGTCCTTGATGCACCGCTAGGTGACAAACCTATTGCAGGAGCAGATGCAGACGTTATGAACGTTTGGCTAGCTCAATATGATGACTACTTGATAGTTTAGTGCACCATGCTTGACGGCTTAGAATCGGGACTTCAAAGATGTTTTGAACGTCATGGACCATATGAGATGTTCCAGGAATTGAAGTTAATATTTCAAGCAAATACCCGAGTTGAGAGATATGAAGTCTCCAACAAGTTCTATATCTAAAAGATGGAGGAGAATCGCTCAACTAGTGAGCATGTGCTCAGATTGTCTGGGTACTTCAAATCGCTTGAATCAAGTGGGAGTTAATCTTCTAGATAAGATAGTGATTGACAGAATTCTCTAGTCACCCTCACTAAGTTACTAGAACTTTGTGATGAACTATAGTACACAAGGGATGATGAAAACGATTCCCGAGCTCTTCGTGACGTTGAAATCGACGAAGGTAGAAATCAAGAAAGAGCATCAAGTGTTGATGATTGACAAGACCACTAGTTTCAAGAAAAGGGCAAAGGGAAAGAAAGGGAAACTTCAAGTAGAGTGGCAAACAAGTTGTCACTCCCGTGAAGAAGACCAAAGCTAGACCAAAGCCTGAAACTGAGTGCTTACACTTCAAAGGAAATAGTCACTAGAAGCGGAAATGCCCTAAATATTTGGTGGATAAGAAGGATGGCAAAGTGAACAAGGGTATATTTGATATACAGGTTATTGATATGTGCCTTACTAGTGTTTATAGTAACCCCTGAGTATTTGATACTTGTTCGGTTGCTAAGATTAGTAACTCGAAACAGGAGTTACATAATAAACATAGACTAGTTGAGGGGAAGTGACGATGAGTGTTGGAAATAGTTCCAAGATTGATATGATCATCATCACACACTCCCTATATTTTCGAGATTAGTGTTAAACCTAAATAAATGTTATTTAGCGTTTGCGTTGAGCATGAATATGATTTGATCATGTTTATTGCGATACAGTTATTCATTTGAAGTTAAAGAATAATTGTTATTCTGTTTACATGAATAAGACCTTCGATGGTTATACACCCAATGAAGATAGTTTGTTGGATCTCGATCGTAGTGATACACATATTCATAATATTGATGCCAAAAGATGCAAAGTTAATAATGATAGTGCAAATTATTTGTGGCACTGCCGTTTGGGTCATATCGGTGTAAAGCGCATGAAGAAACTCCATAAAGATGGATTTTCGGAATCACTTGGTTATGAATCATTTGATGCTTGCGAACCGTGCCTTTTGGGCAAGATGACTAAAACTCCATTCTCCGGAACAATGGAACAAGCTACTGACTTATTGGAAATAATACATACCGATGTATACGATCCAATGAGTGTTGATGCTCGTGGCAAGTATCGTTATTTTCTGACCTTCACAAAACGATTTGAGCAGATATGGGTATATCTACTTGATGAAACATAAGTCTGAAATAATTGAAAGGTTCAAAGAATTTCAGAGTTGATCCAATGAGTGTTGATGCTCGTGGCAAGTATCGTTATTTTCTGACCTTCACAAAACGATTTGAGCAGATATGGGTATATCTACTTGATGAAACATAAGTCTGAAATAATTGAAAGGTTCAAAGAATTTCAGAGTGAAGTGGAAAAATCATCGTAACAAGAAAATAAAGTTTCTACGATCTGATCTCGGAGACGAATATTTGAGTTACGAGTTTCAACCTGATAAGCTCGAACCCAAATCGGAGAAGTGCGTCTTCATAGAATACCCAAAGGAAACTGTTGGGTACACCTTCTATCACAGATCCGAAGGCAAAAACATTCGTTGCTAAAGAATAGATCCTTTCTAGAGAAGGAGTTTCTCTCGAAAGAAGTGAGTGGGAGGAAAGTAGAGCTTGATAAGGTAATTTGTACCTTCTCCCGAATTGGAAAGTAGTTCATCACAGAAATCAGTTCCAGTGATTCCTACACCAATTAGTGAGGAAGCTAATGATGATGATCATGAAACTTCAAATCAAGTTACTACCAAACTTTGTAGATCTTCCAGATTAAGATCCACACCAGAGTGGTACGGTAATCTTATTCTAGAAATCATGTTACTAGACCATGATGAACCTACAAACTAAGAGGAAGCGATGATGAGCCCAGATTCCGCAAAATGGTTTGAGGCCATGAAATCTGAGATGGGATCCATGTATGAGAACAAAGTGTGGACTTTGGTGGACTTGCCCGATGATCGGCAAGCCATAGAAAATAAATGGATCTTCAAGAGGAAGACGAACGTTGATAGTAGTGTTACTATCTACAAAGCTCGACTTGTCACAAAAAGGTTTTCGACACAGTTCAAAATGTTGACTACAATGAGATTTTCTCAACTGTAGCGATGCTTAAGTCTGTTCGAATCATGTTAGCAATTGCCACATTTTATGAAATCTGGCAAATGGATGTCAAAACTGCATTCCTTAATGGATTTATTAAAAAAGAGTTGCATATGTTGCAACCAGAAGGTTTTGTCAATCCTAAAGGTGCTAACAAATTGTGCAAGCTCCAGTGATCCATCTATGGACTGGTGCAAGCATCTCAGAGTTGGAATATACGCTTTGATGAGTTGATCAAAGCATATGGTTTTATACAGACTTTTGAAGAAGCCTGTATTTACAAGAAAGTGAGTGGGAGCTCTGTAGCATTTCTAATATTATATGTGGATGACATATTGTTAATTGGAAATGATATGGAAATTCTGGATAGCATGAAAGGATACTTGAATAAGAGTTTTTCAAAGCAAGACATCGGTGAAGCTGCTTACACATTGAGCATCAAGATCTATATAGATAGATCAAGACGCTTGATAAGATTTTTCAATGAGTACTTACCTTGATAAATTTTTGAAATAGTTCAAAATGGAACAGTCAAAGAAGGAGTTCTTGCCTGTGATGCAAAGGTATGAAGTTGAGTAAGACTCAAGACCCGACCATGGCAGAAAATAGAAAGAGAATGAAAAGTCATTCACTATGCCTCAGTCATAGGTTCTATAAAGTACGCTATGCTGTGAACCAGACCTATTGTATACCTTGCTCTGAGTTTGACAAAGGAATACAATTTTGATCTAATAGTAGATCACTGGACAGCGGTCAAGAATATCCTTAGTAAGAACTAAGGAGATGTTTCTCGATTATGGAGGTGATAAAAGAGTTTGTTGTAAAAGTTACATTGGTGCAAACTTTTACACTGATCCAGATGACTCTAAGTCTCAATCTGGATACATATTGAAAGTGGGAGCAATTAAGCTAGAGTAGCTCCATGCAGAGCATTAAAGACATAGAATATTTGCAAAATACATACGGCTCTGAATGTGATAGACCCGTTGATTAAGCTTCTCTCACAAGCAAAACATGATCATACCTTAGTACTCTTTGGGTGTTAATCACATAGCGATGTGAACTAGATTATTGACTCTAGTAAACCCTTTGGGTGTTGATCACATGACGATGTGAACTATGGGTATTAATCACATACAGATGTGAATATTAGTGTTAAATCACATGGCAATGTGAACTAGATTATTGACTCTAGTGCAAGTGGGAGACTGAAGGAAATATGCCCTAGAGGCAATAATAAAGTTATTATTTATTTCCTTATATCATGATAAATGTTTATTATTCATGCTAGAATTGTATTAACCGGAAACATAATACATGTGTGAATACGTAGACAAACATAGTATCACTAGTATGCCTCTACTTGACTAGCTCGTTGAATCAAAGATGGTTAAGTTTCCTAGCCATGGACAAAAGAGTTGTCATTTGATTAACGGGATCACATCATTAGGAGAATGATGTGATTGACATGACCCATTCCGTTAGCCTAGCACTTGATCGTTTAGTATGTTGCTATTGCTTTCTTCATGACTTATACATGTTCCTGTAACTATGAGATTATGCAACTCCCGTTTACCGGAGGAACACTTTGGGTGCTACCAAACGTCACAACGTAACTGGGTGATTATAAAGGAGTACTACAGGTGTCTCCAAAGGTACATGTTGGATTGGCGTATTTCGAGATTAGGTTTTGTCACTCCGATTGTCGGAGAGGTATCTCTGGGCCCTCTCGGTAATGCACATCACTATAAGCCTTGCAAGCAATGTAGCTAATGAGTTAGTTACGGAATGATGCATTACGTAACGAGTAAAGAGACTTGCCGGTAACGAGATTGAACTAGGTATTAGATACCGACGATCGAATCTCGGGTAAGTAACATACCGATGACAAAGGGAACAAAGTATGTTGTTATGCGGTTTGACCGATAAAGATCTTCGTAGAATATGTAGGAGCCAATATGGGCATCCAGGTTCCGCTATTGGTTATTGACCAAGAATAGTTCTAGGTCATGTCTACATAGTTCTCGAACCCGTAGGGTCCGCACGCTTAAGGTTTCGATGACAGTTATATTATGAGTTTATGAGTTTTGATGTACCGAAGGAGTTCGGAGTCCCGAATGAGATTGGGGACATGACGAGGAGTCTCGAAATGGTCGAGACGTAAAGATCGATATATCGAAGTTCGGAAAGGTTCCGAGTGATTCGGGTATTTTTCGGAGTACCGAAGAGTTACGGGAATTCGCCGATGAGTATATAGGCCTTATTGGGTCATACGGGAATAGAGGAGAGAGGCCAAAAGGAAGGAGGCCTGCGCCCCCCCTCTGGTCTGAATTGGACAAGGGGCGCAGCCCCCCTTTCCTTCTTCCTCTCCCCCTCTTTCCCCTTCTCCTACTCCAACAAGGGAGGTGGAATCCTACTAGGACTAGGGAGTCCTAGTACGACTCCACACTTGGCGTGCCCCCTCCTAGGGCCGGCCTCCTCTCCCCTTGCTCCTTTATATACGGGGGCAGGGGGGCACCCCATGGGACACAAGTTGATCTGCGGATCGTTCCTTAGCCGTGTGCGGTGCCCCCCTCCACCATATTCCACCTCGATCATATCGTCGCGGAGTTTAGGCGAAGCCCTGCGCCGGTAGAGCATCATCATCGTCACCACGCCGTCGTGCTGACGGAACTCGTCCCCGATACTTTGCTGGATCGGAGTCCGGGGATCGTCATCGAGCTGAACGTGTGCTGAACTCGGAGGTGCCGTGCGTTCGGTACTTGGATCGGTCGGATCGTGAAGACGTACGACTACATCAACCGCGTTGTCATAACGCTTCCGCTTACGGTCTACGAGGGTACGTGGACAACACTCTCCCCTCTTGTTGCTATACCATCACCATGATCTTGCGTGCGCGTAGGAATTTTTTTGAAATTACTACGTTCCCCAACAAAAACCAGCCCATTTGTCCAGGTTTGCTCACGTACATTCATCTCTATGAAGTCACGCACGCAAAATGTACCTCTAAAATAGTAAGTCAACACAACATATTTGAAGAAGTCACCAACGTCTTCTCTCGCTAAACCAACATCGTCAAAAAGTCTAAAACAGATCTAGAAAAGTAGAAGCACTATTGTTAAATTTAGGACTTGAACCCTGGTGAGCTGATTCAATCATCCAAGCTATGCTCAGTTCACAAGCAAAATTGAATGCTTAAATTCTCTTTTGATAAGGAGCTAAAAATGCGGAAATAAAAATGAATGCCACACATTCATTAGTCAATACTATTTTTTTAATGATTCAGATTTATTATCAAACTTAGTACAAAACACCTCAGACATAATAAAAATTACATCAAGGTCTCTGGATCATCGAAAGATTACTGCTGCCAGAACGATTCACCGATGCACCGCTGTCGTGACTCCCCTACCGAAGTCGGCTTGACCTTGCCAATGGCAGCCGGGAAGTCTTCTAACCAAATAATAACTCGATAAAAGATTCTTATAATATACTTCCTTCGTCTGAGTTTATTTAGTTCCCCTCATATTTTGTGTCAAACTTTAATGTAAACGTAACCAATAAAATATAAGTTTTATGTGGTAAAAATAATATTATTTGGAACTTCTTTCAAATACGAAGTTAGTCATATTAATTTCATGATATTTAGTTTAAATTTTGCTAATAATATCTATGGTCAAAACTAATCAAAAATGCAAAAGGGGGGTTAAAAACCCGGACAAAGAAAGTATCTAGTCTAGTTCAAGGTGTTGAAGTGTACAAGTAGATTGCCTAGCGGTGGCGGAGCTTTGAAGAAATAACGAGGCGGGCCCACCCAAAGGTGAGTACCCAAAAAAATTTAGATCGTCAACCATACCATCAGTTTTGTTCGTCATCTGATTGAATTTCAGACTATCCAAAGTGGTATATATAGCCGACAACTAAGAGGAAAGTTGGCATTGATTGGTTAATGAGAATTTTTTGGGAGAAAACAGAATTGCATCTGCGGCTCAGCAGCCAGCGGTGCTCGTTGCCTGGTTTCAGAATTTTGTTGTATATGGACGATATTTTCTGGTTTGGGGAATTAAGCACTATCTAGCCCATCCCTTGGATTTATAGTTGTTCATCCCAAAATATACACATCTAACCCATTTGTCCTCCAAGGACAAGTCTCGGTAAAATGGGGGAAACTATAGCGCATGCCCCCGCTGCGCACCTCGAGGCCAGCCATCCCTCGGCCCACCCCGCCGCCCATGACCCCCACCAGCTCGGCTTGGCAGATGACAATCCTAAGTTCAACCTTTAGTTTAAAAATATTGATAATTGAACAAAAAAATTGCCAATTCAAAAAATGTTCATGAATTTTTTTAAATGTCCTAAAAATTAGAAAATTGTTCATGAATTACAAAATAGTTTGTTGATTCATAAATTATTTGCTGATTTAAAAATTGATCATCCATTTTAGTAACTGTTTGATAAATCAAAAAAGTGTTTGTGAATTTCAAAAATTGTTCCATAAATTTCCAAAAAAATGTTTGTCAATTCTAAAAATGTCCGCCGATTCAAAAAAAATCTCACAGTTAAAAAAGTAATACAAAATAATATAAAATGTTCATTAATTAAAAAATGTTCATGATTTTAAAAATAATCACAAATTTGTAAAGAATTTCATGACTTTGCAAAAAGTTCATGATTTCAAATATGTTTACGAGTTTAATTTTTTTTTCATGATTTCAGATAAATATTCAAAAATTCGAAAGGATGTTCACAAGAAAGTAAAGAAAGAAAAAGAAAAAAAGAAAAGAAATACGAAAAATAAAAGAAAAATAGAAAAAAAATGGCTCAAGGACCTTCCCAAAACCAATGAGGAAGAAATCCGAAAAAGGGTCGACCGAAAACAGGATCGAAGGCAGGAGAGGGTACACGCTGGGTTGCTACGCGCCAAATAGGAAACCCCCATGCAGTAGCGGTTGAAAAAATGTTTTAGATTTTTTTGAGACATAAATACGTTTTAGATAGGGGAATCCCCACCTCCACCTGGGCCAGCCCACACAGTAGCGGTTGGAAAAGTATGTTAGTGAATCTCCCCACCCGGGTTGACACACGCAATGGGAAGAGAGTGATAGTGTATCTCAATAATGCAGCAAAATGCGAAAATCATTTTCTAAGCCTGGACTCATCTGCACCTATGTTGAATAAAAATCAAAAAAATACTAGAAAAATTCAAAAATTCCAAAAAAATTTCCATGATAGACAATTTGATGCGTGAGGTCCGCCAAATTTTCAAATCATTTGGACAACTGAGCAATTCTCCGCAAAAAAGACAAATTCGAGTATGTAAAACAATTTACTATTCATGTACTGTTTTGACCCTATTTGTCTTTTTTGCAGGGAGCTACTCAGATGTCCAAGTGAGCTAATATTTGGAGCGAACCTCACGCAATAAATTGTCTACCATGAAAAACACTTGGAATTTTGTGAATTTTTTTCTGACCAGGTGAGATGAGTTCGGGCACCGAATCGCTGCACTCAGCAAAATGTGATTATATCCTTTGGCGATTATGTTTTTTCCTTTCATTGCAACGCACGGTCCTTTTGCTAGTTCTATACAACCAAACACATGATCATCCGTGCACGTGGAGAATGTTAAAGAAACATTCAATTGCAGTTTGGTGATGGCAACAACCAATAACTTATTCCATCATTTCCTGCCTTTTTTGTTTACACGATTTTTTATGACGACGACAATGAAGATGATGGCAACAACAGCCAAATTTATTCCATATGTACTACACTAGCTTGGAATCAATGAATAATAGGATGGATGAATTAACATTAACAGCTGCTCTGAGATTATGTACTGCTGCTATACACTCTTCCTACTTCACTCCACACCTCCAAACCGAAACACCTCCCAATCCTAAGCATCCGGTTTTCCGTCGTCACCTGCTCATTCAGTTTGCTACTAAATTTGGTATAACTAGACTACGATCGACATGTTTCTGCGTCTTTCAGTTCCTGGCAAGGATTCATTTCTTTGTGTCGAGCTGCTTCGCAGATGTACAGACTGCTCCAGCTTTCAGATGGTCTGTGAGGGCGACCTGTTATGAACAAATTGCTGTAGCACCAGTAACAGCAGCAGCATCTTCTGCACGGCATAAGTGACTGAGCCGATAAAACTCTAGCTTGGGGGCGTCAATCAATGCTGGATCTCGCACAGCTCCCAGTTTCCCTCGCCGTCGATGAGCAGGCCTCTGTAAATGGAGCAGGGAAAAGAAGTTCCAGCAAAATACTCAACTTCAGATTATTTGGGAATACGTTTACTATTGAAATGCAGAGGCTACAACAAATAACTGAGCTGCGGTCGCAGCAGATACTTTACACAATTAGCGGGAATGACGCGAACACTTACTTGTGACGAAGTGATCACAGTTATGCCCATGTTTGCTGCTAGCCTGTACAGATGCTCTTCACCATCAACACTCGTAGCGCTGCAATGAAGTGCGAATTTTTAGGACCCACAGTAATTGATCAGTGAATGAAAATAAAAATGGTCAAAGAGAGTTGTGGATGTTGGCGTCTTGGATATGGGGGTATTCAAACTTGCCTGCCTGCGGCCTGCGGCGTGGCTCATCACTGGCCCAGTACGGCTCGTCTTCATCAACCTAAATTCAAGACCCTCACGAGGGGCCATGCCTCGCGAAGCGGACGACGCAAGGCCTCCTCAAGGGCAGCCTCACCAGGCAAGCTCGCGAGGAGGCGAAGAGATCAAGGCAAGGAGTACCTCGCGAGGTGCACATGACGCAAACCATGATGATCAAGACCAAGCAGGCGCCAGGCGGGCGCTGACCAGTGCAGTGTCCTTGTTTCCTCTTTGGTGCAAAGGGGGCAAGCGCAGACACGGAGTACCGAGGCATCAAGCAAAGGTTTCCATATCGATGCAACAAGACCAGGACCAGGAGGACGGCAAGACGGAGGTCACCGTGGAGCCCAAGACGGTGTCATCGCCAGTGCCTTTGGCAGTCGAAGACCACCTTTAGTCGGGATAGCATGTACTGATTGTCCCCCTTTAAATCCCACCATTGTGGAATCCCTTCCCGCTCAATATTTGGGAAAAGGACCAAGGCCTCTATAAATAGGGCTACCCACCACCGTAGCAAAGGACGGATCCATTCGAACCAGAACCACCCACACCAGCATAAGAACACCTCTCCTCGCGAGGCTGTTCTTCCCCTTGTACTGTTCATCATCAGTCCCAGAGGCAATCCACACACCACACACTGGAGTAGGGTATTACACCACAATGGTGGCCTGAACCAGTACATACCTCATGTCCCTTGTGTTGTTCATATTGTTAGCTTAGAATCGCGGTGAAGTTGTGGGCGTGGATCGGTAGGGAGAAGATCTTTGTGCGCACCCCAGAGTTCGAACCTTAAGGGTTTTGCCGGAACCCAATATCCGACATTTGGCCCGCCAGGTAGGGGTGCACCGGAATCTTTTCTCCGTCGATCTGTGTTCCACCGCTTTGTCGCATCAATGTCTGGCGACCCGACGGTCAACGCCAACCGCTCGGCGGCATGGCCTGCCTATGCCGCGCCGCCTGCCCCAGGTGACCTCAACCCCACGCCTCAGGCAACCCGCGCTCCGCAGAGCGCTGCGGGCCGCGGGCGACGCGGTCAAGCGCCACCTGCCCTCACTCCGCGGCAGGTGCGCTCAGCAGCAAGGGCCTCGAATCACGTCGCGGTCACGGCACCGCACACCCGGCGGGAGCAAGCAAACACGAGGGCTGAGCTCACGGTGGCTCGCGAGCTGCTGCGGTGCAGGTTGAAGGAGAGCGGCAGAGATGTGCTGTTGGAGCGCGTTGCCGAGCTCCTGATGCTGCAGCTTCAGGGGCGCCTCCTTTCTGCGTCCAGCTTCCATCTCAGGCCCTGGGCGGATCATGCGGCGGGCCCATCCGCGCCCGTGCGCCCTCAGGCGTGCCCCAAGGCCTCATCAGCACAAGCTCAACCATCAACGCCGGGCGTCAGACTGCATTAGCACCACCCCTAGTGAGCGAGGGCATGCGCATCACCGCCTACAACCCAAGCGGCCTGCCGCCCTATCATCCCCAAGACGGCGTGCTGGGTCAAGCCGCATGGAGCATGGCGCACTACGGCGAAGCCTTCGGGGTGGAAACCTCGGAGGCTTACGTACCCCACATTGTGGACCAGGAGTACGCACTGGAAGACGACCATGACTTGTTCTCCGGACCAGGCTGGGAGGAAGAGAGACCGGAAGCCGAGCCTTTTCAGGAGCCACAAGGAATCATCAGCAACCGCGCTGGCGGCAACAGCTATCGGGTACCGTTAATTCCTCAGGAGCAAGCTTAGGCTAACCATGGATCGTAGGAAGTTCAGGTCACTGCAGCGGATGGTTGCCCCAGCTCAGCAGCCTCCCTTCCGCCAGGAGGGGCGCACTGGGGGCTGCTGGAGAGGGGCCGGGAGCCAGACCCCTCCCCATGGCGTGCGAAGGAAGGTGTTTTCCGAAGGTAGGCCCTTTGCCGGGGAGGTGCTCCGAAGCCTACCCCCGGCAGAGGACCCGTGGTCGTCGGGGGAACCGCTTGCGTCCGCTTTATCCCATTGGTGTCGTCCTTGGTTTCCGGTCGCCGTCAATGATGGTCGAGCGTGGCGCAAGGCGGAGCCCTCGTCTGGCGATATGAAGCAAGGCCGGTACCTGTGAAGAAGGCCTAGTGCCTGTGAAGCTCGCCGCCCGTGACACTCTCACGTAATAATGAGTTGGGGTTGTACATGCCCCGGAGTCTCTGGAGGGCCGCCCTCGGGCCTCGAGGGCTCCCGCCCACGCCCAGTGGCAGCACTTAGCTCTGCGCTGGTGAGAAGACATCGAAGACTAGACTAGGTGCCGGACGCGGCCTTTTGCTTTTTGCCTCCCTTTTTGTGGTCGAGCTTCCTTGCTTTGGGTTTAAGTTGAAATTGAATTTGTGTTTGCGTGTTTTCGGGGGGTGTCTTGTCTCGTTCGTGTGATTTCTCGTGTTCTGATTTCTGCCCTAGTTCAAGGTTCGCGTCACTTGCCTCCCCCCCCCCCCCCGCGAGCCCCTCGCGGGTGGGGCTGGGCTAAGCACATGCGCGCGCCGGCCTTTGGCTATCACTCGCTCTCGCGAGGCTCTCACCACATGATCAGCGGATCCCCTAGAGGACCTTCGGAGGACCACGACCCCAAGGCATGCTCGAGCTAAAGGTAAACCACAGCAACTAACTCATCACGAGGCATGTAGCCTGATGGAGGCACACATTCAGTGTCACCCCTACAAGCATGCGGATGAAGGTCCTTTTTACATGAGGGGCTTCCCCTCCCAAAATGCTCTCACAACCTTCAGGGCCACACCCGAGCTTTTTGTGTGCAGGGAAAAACAACAGGGAGACACAAGATCAGTCGGACATATCGCTCACCGCATCCTCTAGGTCGCCTCCGGAGGCATCACCGGCGTCGCTGTCACCATCACTGTCACCATCACTGTCATCACCATCACCGTCATCGGCGCCATCTTCACCGTCGTTCACCACATCGCCTTCATCCGCGACCACTACCACCCCGTCATCATCAGAAGCGAAGGCCCTAACAAGAGCATCCACGTTGTCCTCTACCCATTGCGCCAGGTCACCTCGAATGACCATGGGCACTGGAGCAATGACGACGTCAAAGTCAAAGTGGGGATCTCTGTCCTGAAGATGGCTGAAGACGCGGGAGAATGCACACCCGAGAAATACGTGGCTCCTCTCCTTGACAAGCTGGCGAGCTCTCTCGGAGCGATTCTGCAGATGCGTCACCACGTCAGTGAAGAATTGGAGATGGGCAGCATAGTTGGTCACACGAGGATATGGAGCGTTCGCGTCGCAGACATTGCCTAGGGCCATGTTGGCCCTATCCCTGAGCTCTTGGAGCATGGGGCCATGCATGTGCTCCAGCATCTGGTGCTGGAGAATTTCTTCTCTGTTCTGCCGCGCAACAGACTCAGCGTCATCAACTCGCCGTTGAAGGAGAAGCAGCTTGGCGCGGGAGAAACCCAACTCAGTCTACGCCGAGACCAGGGTGGCTGCGGTGGCCTTTGTGCACTGCGTTGTTTCTGCCAGCTTGGACCTAAGGGCGGCGGTCCTGCCCGCGGCCTCAGCTTCAATCAACCCTAGCTTCTGGCCATACTCGCGCACAAGATCAATCTTGATAACCCACAAGTGTAGAGGATCACAACAGTTTTCGATAAGTAAGAGTGTCGAATCCAACGAGGAGCTAAAGGTAGAATAAATATTCCCTCAAGTTCTATCGGCCACCGATACAACTCTACGCACGCTTGACATTCGCTTTACCTAGTGAAAGCACAAGTGCTCCCTAGGTGGTTTTGGTAATTAATGTCAACATATCTCTTGTTGGACTAACACTTTTATCTAGTATGTTTCAGACGAGTTCAACAATGGAGTGGCATGGACTAAAGGATGTGGGAACTACTTCAAGATGCTAAGGACAAAGGATTGGCTCAAGCTTCAAGCTCAAGACTCTTCATTTTACATTTCAGTGATCCAAGATCACATTGAGTCTATAGGAAAAGCCAATACTATCAAGGAGGGATGAGGTGTTGCTTAATGAGCCTCTTGCTTCAAGTGCTTAGTGATATGCTCCAAATACTCTCAACTACTTTCCCACTTCCACACATATGTCCTAAACCTAAAGTCAAACTCGGCCCCACTGATTCTTTCTATCCGGCGCCACCAAGTTTGGATGTCTTAGCCATTGCCACAGACCCTAGGCAAATCGGTCTCACCGATAGGGATCTCGGTCTCACCGAGATGGGATTGTAATCTCTCTGTGTATGTCCATTATCAAAATCGGTCTCACCGAGTTTGAGCAATCGGTACTACTGAGATTACAATGCAAACTCTCTGGTTAACTTATTGTCAAAATCGGTCCCACCGAGTTTGATAATCGGTCAAACCGAGTTTGCCTGACCAACTCTCTGGAAAGCTTATTACCAAAATCGGTCCTACCGAGTTTGTGTAATCAGTCTCACCGAGATTACGTTATGCCCTAACCCTAACCGAATCGGTCCTACCGAGTTGCATTTCGGTCCCACCGAAAACTCTAACGGTCACATTATTTGCTAAATCGGTCTGACCGAGTTTAACGATTCGGTCCCATCGAGTTTGGTAGATTGTGTGTAACGGTTAGATTTTGTGTGGAGGCTATATATACCCCTCCACCTCCTCTTCATTCGTGGAGAGAGCCATCAGACTGAACCTACACTTCCAGTATCCTATTTCTGAGAGAGAACTACCTACTCATGTGTTGAGGCCAAGATATTCCATTCCTACCATATGAATCTTGATCTCTAGCCTTCCCCAAGTTGCTTTCCACTCAAACCCTCTTTCCACCAGATCCAAATCCTATGAGAGAGAGTTGAGTGTTGGGGAGACTATCATTTGAAGCACAAGAGCAAGGAGTTCATCATCAACGCACCATTTGTTACTTCTTGGAGAGTGGTGTCTCCTAGATTGGCTAGGTGTCACTTGGGAGCCTCCGACAAAGATTGTGGAGTTGAACCAAGGAGTTTGTAAGGGCAAGGAGATCGCCTACTTCGTGAAGATCTACCGCTAGTGAGGCAAGTCCTTCGTGGGCGACGACCATGGTGGGATAGACAAGGTTGCTACTTCGTGGACCCTTCGTGGGTGGAGCCCTCCGTGGACTCGCGCAACCGTTACCCTTCGTGGGTTGAAGTCTCCATCAACGTGGATGTACGATAGCACCACCTATCGGAACCACGCCAAAAACATTCATGTATCCAATTGCGTTTGAATCCTCCAAACCCTTTCCTTTACATTCTTGCAAGTTGCATGCTTTATTTTCCGCTGCTCATATACTCTTTGCATGCTTGCTTGCTATATGTTGTGAATGTTAAACTTGTGCCTAAACTCCACTCAAACTTTAAAGAAAATTAAAAACTGCACATTTGGTACTTAGTGTCTAATCACCCCCCCCCCCTCTAGACACCTCTTCTCAAGGTCCTACAAGTGGTATCAGAGCCATGGTCTCCATTGCCTTGGTTTAATCACCATTGGAGGAAGATGGATGAGTCTACTTTGGGGAGTCTTAGACATAGGGTGCCTATTCTTGATGGAGAGTATTTTCATGAGTGGAAAAATGAGATGCTTGTAATTTTCAATCAATATCATTTGAACAAGTACATTGCTAGTCCTTGTGCACCTTATGTTGATCCTATGCATCCTACCCTTGATGAGTCTATTGACATGATTAGGAATGTTAGAACTGTTAATCTTATCACTAGAGGCTTGCCTAGAAACTTGATTATAAAACTACCTACTCTTGAGTGTGCCTACACTATATGGAAATTTCTTGAGGAATGATTTCCTGATTATTCTTTGAAAAATCTTGATGAAATTCTTCATAAGTCTATTGCTTTGAGTAAAATGAATACTAGTGATCCTATGTTTGGTGATCGTCTATTTGATCTTACAAACCTTATGCGTGCCAAAGGAAATGTTGGTATTATTAGTGATATTATTTCCAAAGCTATAAAAATTCATAGACAAGATCATTGTCAAGCTCATACTAATGAATCACCCTCTCTAGGATTTGATCCACCACATGACGATGTTGAACGTGGATACTATGATGAGGATGATGATAGTGACTTTGATCTTGATGATGCAATGAGACATTTTGGTCTTATGGCAAATCTTCGGGGATATATGTCAGGAGGAAAGGAATGGGTCCTTGACAGTGGATGTACCGATCACATGACCGGAGATAAAGATATGTTTCATGAGCTTGCTGATAATGATAGTCCTCGAAAGTATGTCACTTTCGGTGACAACTCAAAGGGTAAGGTCGTTAGCCTTGGTAAGGTGGCCATCTCACATGATAGCTCCATACAAAATGTCATGCTCGTTGAATCTCTTGGGTACAACTTACTTTCAGTATATAGACTTGCTGATTTTGGTTTCAATGTTCTATTTACTGAAGTAGATTGCCAAGTGTTTCGTCGAGATAATCATAAAATGGTCTTTACCGGTATACGTAGAGGTGATCTTTACATTGTTGATTTCACTAAAAAGGCTCAACCTAAAACTTGCTTCATTGCTAAATCCTCAAAAGGTTGGTTATGGCATAGACGACTAGGACACGTTGGCATGAGAAACCTTGACAAGCTTATTAAAGGAAATCATATCCTTGGAGTTAATGATGTCATATTTGATAAGGATAGACTTTGCAGTGCTTGTCAAGGAGGTAAACAGGTTGGAGGAAGGCATCCCATGAAGAACATGATGACCACAAAGAGGCCACTCGAGCAACTTCACATGGATCTCTTTGGTCCCAACTCTTACAAGAGTCTCGGTGGAAATTCTTTTGGTCTAGTTATAGTTGATGATTTTTCCAGATTTACGTGGGTGTTCTTTCTCGATGATAAATCGCAGGTCCAAAAGATCTTCAAAAACTTCGCTAGGAAGGCCCAAAACCAATTTGAAGTGAAGATCAAGAAGGTTCGCAACGACAACAGAACGGAGTTCAAGAACGCAAATGTGGACACCTTTCTTGACGAAGAAGGGATTTCACATGAGTTCTCGGCTACGTACACACCTCAACAAAATGGAGTTGTTGAGAGGAAGAACCGGACGCTCATCGAAATGGCGAGAACGATGCTTTGATGAGTACAAGACGCCGAAGCACTTTTGGGCAGAAGCGGTTGAGACAGCTTGTCATGCAACAAATCGCTTGTATCTTCACAAGCTACTCGGCAAGACGGCATACGAGCTACTCATCGGTAACAAACCCCAAGTTGGATACTTTCGAGTACTCGGCTCAAAGTGTTACATTCTTGATAAGCATCGTTGTTCTAAATTTGCTCCTAAGTCTCATGAAGGTTTCCTACTAGGTTATGGCTCAAACTCTCACACATACCATGTCTACAACAATTTCACCTGAAAGGTTGAAGAGACGGTAGATGTGAAGTTTGATGAATCTAACGGCTTGCAAGTAGAGCAATTGCCAATTGATGTAGGAGACAAAGATCCTTCGGAAGCAATCCAAGACTTGTCTATTGGCAAGGTCCGTCCAACGGAGGTGAAGGAGAGTACCTCGTTTGTCCAAGTGGAAGCTTCTACTTCACGACAAGGTGAACCAAGAGTTGATACGGAAGCATCCACAAGTGGGACACACCAAGATGAAGGAAACGAGGAAGTGCATCAAGATGAACGTCAACAACCTCCTTCTCCACCATGACAAGAGAACGACAACACCAACAATGAAGAAGGCTAAGAAGAAGAACAAGATGAAGAAGATGTTCAACGAAGAACCAAGAAAAAGCTTTCACGAGTTCGAGCAAGAATTGCTAAAGACCATCCCGTCGAGCAAATCTACAATGATATTCAAACCGGGAGAATCACTCGCTCTAAAACTCATTTAGCTAACTTTTGTGAAAACTATTCTTTCATCTCTAGCATTGAACCTATGAAGGTCGAAGAAGCATTGGAAGATCCGGATTGGATAAATGCTATGCATGAAGAGCTACACAACTTTGAGAGGAACCAAGTTTGGACATTGGTTGAGAAGCCCGACAACAACCACAACATCATCGGTACCAAATGGGTGTTTCGCAACAAGCAAGATGAAGATGGACAAGTTGTTCGCAACAAAGCACGTCTCGTCGCCCAAGACTACACACAAGTCGAAGGTATGGACTATGGTGAGACTTACGCCCCCGTTGCTAGACTTGAGTCTATTCGCATCTTACTTGCCTATGCTAATCACCATGATATCACCTTGTACCTAATGGACATTAAAAGTGCTTTTCTAAATGGTGAAATAGAGGAGGAAGTTTATGTTAAACAACCCCCCAGCTTTGTCAATCCTAAGAAACCCAATCATGTTTAGTAACTTCACAAAGCTCTTTATGGTCTTAAACAAGCTCCTAGAGCATGGTATAAATGCTTGACCAAGTTCCTTATTGAGAAAGGCTTTGAAATTGGGAAAATTGATTCCACACTCTTTACTAAAAGGGTTAATGGTGAACTATTTGTGTGTCAAATCTATGTTGATGATATTATATTTGGTTCAACTAACCCTCATTTTAGTGAAAAGTTTGGGAAGCTAATGTCGGAGAAGTTTGAGATGTCTATGATGAGTGAACTCAAATTCTTTCTTGGGTTGCAAATCAAGCAAACTAAGGAAGGTACTTTTGTCTCTCAAACGAAGTACACTAAGGACTTATTCAAGAAGTTCAATATGCAAGAATGCAAAGGTATGTCTACACCCATGCCTACTAGTGGACATCTTGACTTAACCAAAGATGATGAACCGGTTGATCAAAAGGTTTATCGCTCTATGATTGGTTCATTGTTATATCTATGTGCTTCACGTCCCGATATGATGCTAAGTGTGTGCATGTGTGCACGATACCAAGCTGCTCCTAAAGAATATCATCTTAAGGCCATGAAAAGGATAGTGAGATACTTAATCCATACACCAAATTTTGGCATTTGGTATCCTAAGAGGGCCTCTTTCGATCTTGTTGGCTATTCTGACTCGGACTATGCCGGAGACAAGGTTGATAGAAAGTCCACTTCGGGTACTTGTCAATTTCTTGGTAGATCTCTTGTGTCTTGGTCCTCCAAGAAACAAAACTCGGTATCCTTATCCACCGGTGAAGCTGAATATATTGCCGCTGGATCATGTTGTGCTCAATTACTTTGGATGACCCAAACTCTTAAAGATTATGGGATATATGTGAGACATGTTCCATTGCTTTGTGATAATGAAAGTGCTATCAAAATTGGTCATAATCCTGTGCAACATTCTCGAACTAAGCATATTGAAGTTCGTCATCATTTCATTCGAGATCATGTTGCTAAGGGTGACATTGATCTTAAGCATGTTCGCACCGAAAAGCAATTAGCGGATATATTCACTAAACCTCTTGATGAGAAAGTATTTTTCAGGTTGAGAGGAGAATTGAACATCATTGATTCTTCAAACTTGGAGTAGAAACTCCATTGGATACATGCAAGACATGAGCCTATGACTAATCCTTGATATTTCTCTTATGATGAAAATCTTATGTCTTGGATATATTTGTATCTTGCATGTTATCTAACCCATGTAGGTACTTGGTTGAATCAAATTCCATGAGGTTGAAACCTACTCATATCTTGATCAATCTCTACATCACCAAGTCTCTATACAAAGGTGGTTGAAGACAAGGAAGCACGAAACCATTCGAACATATCCTTTGACAAATTCTATGTTAAGCTTCACGAGTGTCATTTTTGGATACACAAGTGCTCTTCCTTGCAAGAACTAACCCATGTAGGTAGATGGACTCAAATTCCAAGTGGTGCTCCAAATTCTTGATGAGCTACATCAACCTCGAGCAACTCACACAAGTTCAACTACATGGACATCACCACCAACCAAGGTATGTTAATCCATCTTAGAGAAGCTTTACTCCGAGACATGAGCTAAAGCAACTCGACAAGATGTGAATACATCAAGATGCTTAAACAAAAAATGGCAACCCCATTTTGAGCTTAAACGATGAGTATGACCTATGATCAAGTGATCTCACTTGACTCCTAAGTCAATATACTCTAACATAGGTGACTTTGTCGCCGACCATTTCTAGATGAAGTTCCCTTGTGTTTTCTTCTGTGTTTTTGCATTTGTCTCATGCATATTTGTTTCCCCTTTCAAAAAAAACTTCATCTAGATTTCTTTCTTTTTGCTCTGCATTCTATGCATCCAATTCCTTGCATATCATTCAGTTAATTCCTTGCAAATCTTTGTGAGATATTACTAGTCTAGTGAGCTGAGGTGACAGGTGTTTTCTCTGCGATGAACTCGGTTCCACCGATTTGTTATTTTCGCTCCAACCGAATACTTTCGGTACCACCGAAGCATACCACTCGGTGCCACCGATTTCACAACAGGAAAAACAGTTTGCCACATATTCTGTGTCTCTTCTGATCCAGCTCCACTCAATGAATCTTGTCCTCTAACAAGCATCACATTTTTATCATTGCTTTATGTTGTGACTCAAGGATCAAACCCATTCACGTCAAATTCCAGAGGGAGAGAGAGAGGTTACATCTTTATCAAGCCCTTCTTGGAAATTGATGTCAAAGGGGGAGGAGAGATCACATCAAAGCTTATCATTTAGAGAGAGAGATCACATCTTATAGGGGAGAGAGATCCTTCAGGGAAAGAGAGAGAGATCTCTAGGGGGAGAGAATACTAGTAGAGAGCATTTCTCAAGGATCCCAGATGCTTAGTGTTCAAGAGGAGAGCCACATGTCTTATTGAGGGAAAAGACATGTTCATGTTCATATGTGCTTATTTGCATTAGCTTGCATTAGCTCTGTTCATTTATATCTTTCAGCTCTGATTTTTTGTTCCCTATCTTCTCCCAGTATCCCATGTTAGATTCAGGGGGAGCAAGACATCTAAGGGAAAGAGATCATTTAAATTCATTGCATATGTTTACTCTTGGGGACATGTCTAATCCAATGTGGTACTTAGTACTCACTCTCTACATGTCATCCCAGTCTTGGTATTCTTGTAGTTTCTTCTGTTTGCTCTGGCTAGTAGATGTACCTGTGTTATCTAACCTTGTTTGTGCAGGTTCATTCCATCCTAAGCCTACTCAAGACTACAAGGTAAGTATATGCATCACAATCATGTGTATGATGAATTCTTGCTGATGTACATACTGTTTGCAAGAAGGACTCATGGGCATGAAGGTATTTCCTTTAATACTTTTTGCTCTGATGCATATGGCCAAGATACATGTAACACATTGCCTGATCTATCATGGTTATGCTATCACATGCTTCTATATTTCATATTCACATGATTGCATACATGTAGGGGGAGCCTATGCTTGTTACATGTCTTTCCAAAGCTTTACTTGATGTTCTTTATATCTTTATCTAAAGCTTTGATGTATGTTGTGATCAATTACCAAAAAGGGGGAGATTGAAAGCACAAGTGCTCCCTAGGTGGTTTTGGTAATTAATGTCAACATATCTCTTGTTGGACTAACACTTTTATCTAGTATGTTTCAGAAAAGTTCAACAATGGAGTGGCATGGACTAAAGGATGTGGGAACTCCTTCAAGATGTTAAGGACAAAGGATTGGCTCAAGCTTCAAGCTCAAGACTCTTCATTTTACATTTCAGTGATCCAAGATCACATTGAGTCTATAGGAAAAGCCAATACTATCAAGGAGGGATGAGGTGTTGCTTAATGAGCCTCTTGCTTCAAGTGCTTAGTGATATGCTCCAAATACCCTCAACTACTTTCCCACTTCCACACATATGTCCTAAACCTAAAGTCAAACTCGGCCCCACTGATTCTTTCTATCCGGCGCCACCGAGTTTGGATGTCTTAGCCACTGCCACAAACCCTAGGCAAATCGGTCTCACCGGTAGGGATCTCGATCTCACCGAGATGGGATTGTAATCTCTCTGTGTATGTCCATTATCAAAATCGGTCTCACCGAGTTTGAGCAATCGGTACTACCGAGATTACAATGCAAACTCTCTGGTTAACTTATTATCAAAATTGGTCCCATCGAGTTTGATAATCGGTCAAACCGAGTTTGCCTGACCAACTCTGTGGAAAGCTTATTACCAAAATTGGTCCTACCGAGTTTGTGTAATCGGTCTCACCGAGATTACATTATGCCCTAACCCTAACCGAATCGGTCCTACCGAGTTGCATTTCGGTCCCACCGAAAACTCTAACGGTCACATTATTTGCTAAATCGGTCTGACCGAGTTTAACGATTCGGTCCCACCGAATTTGGTAGATTGTGTGTAACGGTTAGATTTTGTGTGGAGGCTATATATACCCCTCCACCTCCTCTTCATTCATGGAGAGAGCCATCAGACTGAACCTACACTTCCAGTATCCTATTTCTGAGAGAGAACTACCTACTCATGTGTTGAGGCCAAGATATTCCATTCCTACCATATGAATCTTGATCTCTAGCCTTCCCCAAGTTGCTTTCCACTCAAACCCTCTTTCCACCAGATCCAAATCCTATGAGAGAGAGTTGAGTGTTGGGGAGACTATCATTTGAAGCACAAGAGCAAGGAGTTCATCATCAACGCACCATTTGTTACTTCTTGGAGAGTGGTGTCTCCTAGATTGGCTAGGTGTCACTTGGGAGCCTCCGACAAAGATTGTGGAGTTGAACCAAGGAGTTTGTAAGGGCAAGGAGATCGCCTACTTCGTGAAGATCTACCGCTAGTGAGGCAAGTCCTTCGTGGGCGACGACCATGGTGGGATAGACAAGGTTGCTACTTCGTGGACCCTTCGTGGGTGGAGCCCTCCGTGGACTCGCGCAACCGTTACCCTTCGTGGGTTGAAGTCTCCATCAACGTGGATGTACGATAGCACCACCTATCGGAACCACGCCAAAAACATCCGTGTCTCCAATTGCGTTTGAATCCTCCAAACCCTTCCCTTTACATTCTTGCAAGTTGCATGCTTTATTTTCCGCTGCTCATATACTCTTTGCATGCTTTCTTGCTATATGTTGTGAATGTTAAACTTGTGCCTAAACTCCACTCAAACTTCAAAGAAACTTAAAAACTTCAACTTTGGTACTTAATGTCTAATCACCCCCCCTCTAGACACCTCTTCTCAAGGTCCTACACCTAGAACAAGTATGAAACTAGAAGTACTTTGTAGGTGTGAAAGGATAGGTTTGCAAGATAATAAAGAGCATGTAAATAAAAAGTAGGGGCTGTTTAGATAAAGATGCAAATAAAGTAAATATAACGAGTGTGGAAAAGTGGTGGTAGGAGTTGTGGAATTGTCCCTAAGCAATTGATTATGTTACTAGACCGGTAATCACTATTGCAATTCTATTTGAGGGAGAGGCATAAGATAACATACTTTCTCTACTTGGATCATATGCACTTATGATTGGAACTCTAGCAAGCATCCGCAACTACTAAAGATTCACTAAGGTAAAACCCAACCATAGCATTAAAGCATCAAGTCCCCTTTTATCCCATACGCAAACAACCTACTTACTCGGGTCTGTGCTTCTGTCACTCACGCCACCCACCATAAGCAAATCATAAACATATTGCAAACCCTACAGCAGGAATCCCTCACGCTTGCGCGACACAGAGAGCACCATAGGACAGCACCAATAATAAAACATGAAACTCAAACCAATCATAGCAATTCATCAATCACCGATAGGACAACGAAAATCTACTCAGACATCATAGGATGGCAACACATCATTGGGTAATAATATGAAGCATAAAGCACCATGTTCAAGTAGAGGGTACAGAGGGATGCGGGAGAGTGGACCACTGAATATAGATGGGGGAAGGTGATGGAGATGTTGGTGAAGACGGCGGAGATGTTGGTGTAGATCGCGATGATGATGATGGCCCCTGGCGGCGTTCCGGCACCACCGGAAGCAAGGGGGAGAGGGCCCCCCTTCTTATTAATCTTCGTTGACCTCCTCCCTAGATGGGAGAAGGGTTTCCCCTCTGGTCCTTGGCTCCCATGGCGTGGGAGGGGTGAGAGCCCCTCCGAGATTGGATCTATCTCTCTGTTTTTGCGTTCTCAGATTCTACCCCTTCACCGTTTCTTTAATATTCGGAGATCCGTAACTCCGATTGGGGTGAATCTTTCGCCCATATTTTTCTCATAAAATTAGCTTTCTTGCGGCAAAAGAAGGGTATCAACCGCCTTACGGGTGGCCCACGAGAGTGCCAGGCGCGCCCAGGGGTGTGGGGCGCCCCCCTGTCTCGTGGCCACCTAGGACACCGTTTTGCGTTGATTCTTCCTCCGGAAAATCCCAAATATTCCAAAATAATTCTCTATCCGTTTTATCCCATTTGGACTCTGTTTGATATTGGTTTTCTGTGAAACATAAAACATGCAAAAAAAAGGAACTGGCACTGGGCACTGGATCAATATGTTAGTCCCAAAAATAGTATAAAAAGTTGCCAAAAGTATATGAAGGTTGAAGAATATTGGCATGGAACAAGCAAAAATTATAGATATGACGGAGACGTATCAGCATCCCCAAGCTTAATTCCTGCTCGTCCTCGAGTAGGTAAATGATAAAAAGATAATTTTTGATGTGGAATGCTACCTAGCATAATCTTGATCAAATATCTAATCATGGCATGAATATTAAGACACACGTGATTCAAAGCAATGGTCTATCATTTGACATAAAAAACAATAATACTTCGAGCGTAACAGTAAAGCAATCATGTCTTTTCAAAACAACAAGGCTAAAGCAAGCTTATCCCTACAAAATCATATAGTTTGGCCATGCTTCATTTTCGTCACACAAAATACTCCCATCATGCACAACCCCGATGACGAGCCGAGCAATTGGCTCATACTTTTTAACGCGCTTCAGCTTTTTCAACCCTCATGCAATACATGAGCGCAAGCCATGGATATAGCACTATAGGTGGAATAGAATATAATGGTGGAGGTTTATATGAAGAAGACAAAAAAGGAGAAAGTCTCACATCGACGCGGCTAATCAACGGGCTATGGAGATGCCCATCAATTGATGTCAATGCGAGGAGTAGGGATTGCCATGGAACAGATGCACTAGAGCTATAAGTGTATGAAAGCTCAAACTGAAAACTAAGTGGGTGTGCATCCAACTTGCTTGCTCATGAAGACCTAGGGCATTTGAGGAAGCCCATCATTGGAATATACAAGCCAAGTTCTATAATGAAAAATTCCCACTAGTATATGAAAGTGACAACATAAGAGACTCTCTATATGAAGAACATGGTGCTACTTTGAAGCACAAGTGTGGAAAAAGGATAGTAACATTGCCCTTTTTTTTCTTTTTTTTCTTTTTTCTTCTTTTTCTTTTCTTTTTGGGTGGGCTTCTTTGGCCCCCTTTTTTATTTAGGATTCTTTGGCCTTTCCTTTTTTTCTTTTTTTTCTTTTTTCTTTTTTTATGGGGCAATGCTCTATAATGATGATCATCACACTTTTATTTACTTACAACTCGATATTACAACTGGATACTAGAACAAAGATATGACTCTATATGAATGCCTCCGGCGGTGTACCGGGATGTGCAATGATCTAGCGTAGCAATGACATCAAAAAACGGACAAGCCATGAAAACATCATGCTAGCTATCTTACGATCATGCAAGGCAATATGACAATGAATGATCAAGTCATGTATATGATGATGATGGAAGTTGCATGGCAATATATCTCGGAATGGCTATGGAAATGCCATAATAGGTAGGTACGGTGGCTGTTTTGAGGAAGATATAAGGAGGCTTATGTGTGATAGAGTGTATCGTATCACGGGGTTTGGATGCACCGGCGAAGTTTGCACCAACTCTCAAGGTGAGAAAGGGCAATGCACGGTACCGAAGAGGCTAGCAATGATGGAAAGGTAAAAGTGTGTATAATTCATGGACTCACATTAGTCATAAAGAACTCATATACTTATTGCAAAAGTTTATTAGCCCTCGAAGCAAAGTACTACTACGCATGCCCCTAGGGGGATAGATTGGTAGTAAAAGACCATCGCTCGTCTCCGACTGCCACTCGGAAGACAATCAAAGAAACACCCCGTGCTTCAAATTTGTCACACAACGGTTACCATACATGCATGCTACGGGACTTGCAAACCTCAACACAAGTGTCTCTACAATCCACAACCACCCACTTAGCATAACTCTAATATCACCATCTTTATATCGCAAAACTATTGCAAGGAATCAAACATATCATATTCAGCGATCTACAAGTTTATGTAGGATTTTATGACTAACCATGTGAATGACCAATTCCTGTCATCTCTCTAAATAGATATAAGTGAAGCAAGAGAGTTTAATTATTTCTACAAAAGATATGCCCATGCTCTAACAAATATAAATGAAGCAAAAGAGCATTCTACAAATGGTGGTTTTCTATGTGAAGAGAAACAGGCAATCCAAACTTCAAACGATATACGTGAAGCACATGAAGCATTCTATAAAGCCATACTCAAAAGATTTAAATGAAGTGCAATGAGAATTTTATAAATCAATAAAGGACTATATCATACCAGCATGGTGCATAAAAGCAAAGTGAAAACTAAATGCAAAAGATGCTCCAAGACTTGCACATAATGCATGAACGAAACGAATCTGAAAACATACCGATACTTGTTGAAGAAAGAGGGGATGCCTTCCGGGGCATCCCCAAGCTTAGACACTTGAGTCTTCTTGAATATTTACTTGAGGTGCCTTGGGCATCCCCAAGCTTGATCTCTTGCCTCTCTTTCTTTTCCTCATATCGAAACCTCCTCGATTAGACACTTCATCCACACAAAACTTCAACAGAAAACTCGGTAAGATCCGTTAGTATAATAAAGCAAATCACTACTCTAAGTATTGTTGCAAACCAATTAATATTTTGCTTTTGCATTGTGTCTACTGTAATATAACTTTTCCATGGCTTAATCCACTGATATAAATTGATAGATTCATCAAAACAAGCAAACTATGCATCAAAAACAGAATCTGTCAAAAACAGAACAGTCTGTAGTAATCTGAACATTCACCATACTTCTGGTACCCCAAAAATTCTACCAAAATTAGGAAACATAAAAACTTTATACATCAAGACAGTGCAAAAAGAATCAGAACCATTTGACTTTCCAGTTAAAAATGTAAAATCGTGCACTACAGCCAAAGTTTCTGTCCTGCACCGTACAAACCAACAAGCTTTGTAAACATCCTGAAGGCAAACCTTGGCACGTTATTTTTATAATACAATGGAATTATACAAGGGGATAATTATTTTTTTTGAAAAGTTTCTGTAATTAAGATTCACAAAGTTTCCGTGAGCATGAACAAAGTTCAAGGGTAGCTCCCACTTCAACAATGCTTGTCTCTCTCACTTTCACTTTCCTTTTTGAAAAGGTTTTAGGTTCCCCTCTTTATTTTTTTGTTTTTAAACTATATAAAAGCACTCAACAGAAATAAATGACTCTCTAAAACTTTCGGATTGTCTCCCTGGCAGCGCTTTCTTTAAAGCCATTAAGCTAGGCATTCCGTGCTCAAGTAATGAATCCACCCGGATCCCAAGGTATATCAAAGCCAATTTTAATTAACAATGATTTGTAATTTAGTAGTGAGCACAAAGTAACATATATCATGCAACAATGAAGTCTAACTCTCTTTCTATGCATTGGCATGTCATAAAAGTACAATTCATGCACACCAAGTAAAGGCCAATGCGTAGTATAAGCAGTTTCTTGCAATTCCATCGTGTTGGAAACATAAAGAGGCGGAGATGTAGTTCCTCTCTCATAATAATTGCAAGTAGGAGCAGCAAGCACATGCATATTATATATATCAAAATCATCATGTGCAACGGTAAAATGCAACCCATCAACATAATCTTTAATAAGCACAAACTTCTCCGATATAGTGTAGTTTGGAGAATTCAATAAGATGATAGGACTATCATGCGTGGATGCAATAGCAACAATTTCATGTTTAACATAAGGAACTATAGCAAGTTCATCTCCATAAGCATAATTCATATTGGCATGTTGGCCACAAGCATAGCAAGCATCATCAAAAAGGGATATTTCAAACAAATTCAAGGGATCATAGCAATCATCATTGCAATCATCCTTCGGTAAGCACGAAGGGGAATTAAACAATGTATGAGTTGAAGAGTTACTCTCATTAGAAGGTGGGCACGGGTGATCAATCCGCTCTTCCTCCTTTTGTTTTTCTCTCTCCTCATCATCTTTTTCATCCAATGAGCTCATAGTTTCATCAATTTCTTCTTCCATAGCTCCCTGCAAAATATTAATCTCTTCTTGGACAGCGGAGACTTTCTCAATAAATGCATTAATATTGTAATTGTATTCATAATTTTTATAGCAAAATTTTCAGGTCTATAAACCGCATCATCAAAATCATCAAACTCTTTAAACATAGATTCAATCCCATAAGCACCCATAAAAGCAACAAATTCTTCTATTTGTTCCACATCATAGTAATGATATCTACCATTGGCATAAGAAGCTAAGGTTGTATTATCATTGAATTTGCATGAAAAGAGAAGGTGTGGAGCCTTCATCCTAGAGCAACAAGTATAATCATGTATCAAGCATAGTTGACGAGTATACCAACGTAATATATGAATTTGATCCCATAATAGTTTCCCTTTTTGTGTCAAGCGATAATCCCTAAAGTATTCATGTTGATCCAACGTGTCTCCCATAACATAATTGAATGGGGTTTTCTCAGGATTATTAAAGTAGTACATAATGTGTTTCACATAACAAGCATCGAGGGTTTTAGGAAGTTCCCTATCTCCATGAGTAGCATCTACACCTAATTTTTTTGGTATTTCGTGTTCCATATCCATAACTAAAGATAGAGAACAACTAAGAACAACAAATAAAAATTACTTAGTGATAAAGCAAACAAGCACACACGAGAATATTCACGCCACGCTATGACTCCCCGGCAACGGCGCCAGAAAAAGGTCTTGATAACCCACAAGTGTAGGGGATCGCAACAGTTTTCGATAAGTAAGAGTGTCGAACCCAACGAGGAGCTAAAGGTGGAATAAATATTCCCTCAAGTTCTATCGACCACCGATACAACTCTACGCACGCTTGACGTTCGCTTTACCTAGAACAAGTATGAAACTAGAAGTACTTTGTATGTGTGAAAGGATAGGTTTGCAAGATAATAAAGAGCACGTAAATAAAAAGTAGGGGCTGTTTAGATAAAGATGCAAATAAAGTAAATATAACGAGTGTGGAAAAGTGGTGGTAGGAGTTGTGGAATTGTCCCTAAGCAATTAACTATGTTACTAGACCGGTAATCACTATTGCAATTCTATTTGAGGGAGAGGCATAAGCTAACATACTTTCTCTACTTTGATCATATGCACTTATGATTGGAACTATAGCAAGCATACGCAACTACTAAAGATTCATTAAGGTAAAACCCAACCATAGCATTAAAGCATCAAGTCCCCTTTTATCCCATACGCAAACAACCTACTTACTCGGGTTTGTGCTTCTGTCACTCACGCCACGCACCATAAGAAAATCATAAACATATTGCAAACCCTACAGCGGGAATCCCTCACGCTTGCGCGACACGGAGAGCACCATAAGACAGCACCAATAATAAAACATGCAACTCAAACCAATCATAGCAATTCATCAATCACCGATAGGACAACGAAAATCTACTCAGACATCATAGGATGGCAACACATCATTGGGTAATAATATGAAGCATAAAGCACCATGTTCAAGTAGAGGGTACAGCGAGATGCGGGAGAGTGGACCGCTGAATATAGATGGGGGAAGGTGATGGAGATGTTGGTGAAGACGGCGGTGGTGTAGATCGCGGTGATGATGATGGCCCCTGGCGGTGTTCTGGCGCCACCAGAAACAAGGGGGAGAGGCCCCCCCCCTTCTTCTTCTTCTTCCTTGACCTCCTCCCTAGATGGGAGAAGGGTTTCCCCTCTGGTCCTTGGCTCCCATGGCATGGGAGGGGCGAGAGCCCCTCCGAGATTGGATCTATCTCTCTGTTTCTGCGTTCTCAGATTCTACCCCTTCACCGTTTCTTTAATATCCGGAGATCCGTAACTCCGATTGGGGTGAATCTTTCGCCCATATTTTTCTCATAAAATTAGCTTTATTGCGGCAAAAGAAGGGCATCAACTGCCTTACGGGTGGCCCACGAGAGTGGCAGGCGCGCCCAGGAGGTGTGGGCGTGCCCCCTGTCTCGTGGCCACCTCGGACACCGTTTCGCGTTGATTATTCCTCCGAAAAATCCCAAATATTCCAAAATAATTCTCCGTCCGTTTTTATCCCGTTTGGACTCTGTTTGATATTGGTTTTCTGCGAAACCTAAAACATGCAACAAACAGAAACTGGCACTGGGCACTGGATCAATATGTTAGTCCCAAAAATAGTATAAAAAGTTGCCAAAAGTATATGAAAGTCGAAGAATATTGGCATGGAACAAGCAAAAATTATAGATACGACGGAGACGTATCAATCCGCACAAACTTCTGCCACGCGGCGGTTGACCTCTTCTTGGAACCGAGCCTCCCGCTCGCCAACATCATCCTCCGCCTGGGTAACCAGGCGCTCCCTTGTCTCCAACAGCTCAAGGTCGAGGTTGCGCTTGGCAGCCTCCAGCGTCAGCGCTTCCTCACGCCTCCGGAGCTCCTCTTCCTCGACGGGCATCCCCTTCAGCGATGCGAGGGCGGCCTAATGCAGCTCCACCTGCTGCTCCAGGGAAGCGCTCCAGGCTTGGAGCTCCCACGCGCGCTTCTCCGCGATCTCGCGCCGTTGGTTGATACGTCTCCAACGTATCTATAATTTATGAAGCATTCATGCTATTATATTATCTATTTTGAATGATTATGGGCTTTATTATACACTTTTATATTACTTTTCGGACTAACCTATTAATCGGAGGCCCAGCCCATATTGCTGTTTTATTGCCTGTTTCAGTATTTCGAAGAAAAGGAATATCAAACGGAGTCCAAACGGAATGAAACCTTCGGCAGCGTGATTTTTGGAAAGATTATGATCCAGGAGACTTGGAGTGCAAGCCGGGGGTCATGAAGGAAGCCACGAGACAGGGGGGCGCGCCCACCCCCCTGGGCGTGCCCTACCCTCTCGTGGGCTCCTCGAGGCTTCCCCGACCGACTTATTTCGCCTATATAAGCCTACATACCCTAAAAACATCGAATATGAAGATAGATCGGGAGTTCCGCCACCGCAAGCCTCTGTAGCCACCAAAAACCTCTCGGGAGCCTGTTCCAGCACCCTGCCGGAGGGAGGATCCCTCACAGGTGGCCATCTTCATCATCCTGGCGCTCTCCATGACGAGGAGGGAGTAGTTCACCCTCAAGGCTGAGGGTATGTACCAGTAGCTATGTGTTTGATCTCTCTCTCTCTCGTGTTCCCCTCTATGGCATGATCTTGATGTATCCTGAGCTTTGCTATTATAGTTGGATCTTATGATGTTTCTCCCCCTCTACTCTCTTGTGATGAATTGAGTTTTCCTCTTGAAGTTATCTTATCGGATTGAGTCTTTAATGATTTGAGAACACTTGATGTATGTCTTGTCGTGCTTATCTGTGGTAACAATGGGATATCATGTGCCACTTGATGTATGTTTTGGTGACCAACTTGTGGGTTCCGCCCATGAACCTATGCATAGGGGTTGGCACACATTTTCGTCTTGACTCTCCGGTAGAAACTTTGGGGCACTCTTTGAAGTACTTTGTGTTGGTTGAATAGATGAATCTGAAATTGTGTGGTGCATATCGTATAATCATGCCCACAGATACTTGAGGTGACAATGGAGTATCTAGGTGACATTAGGGTTTTGGTTGATTTGTGTCTTAAGGTTTTATTCTAGTATGAACTCTATGATAGATTGAGCGGAAAGAATAGCTTCATGTTATTTTACTACGAACTCTTGAATAGATAGAACAGAAAGGATTACTTTGAGGTGGTTTCGTACCCTACCATAATCTCTTCGTTTGTTCTCCGCTATTAGGCTTTGGAGTGACTCTTTGTTGCATGTTGAGGGATATTTATATGATCTATCTATGTTATTATTGTTGAGAGAACTTGCACTAGTGAAAGTATGAACCCTATGCCTTGTTTCCTACCATTGCAATACCGTTTACGCTCACTTTTATCACTTGCTACCTTGCTATTTTTATAATTTCAGATTACAAATACCTTTATCTACCATCCATATTGCACTTGTATCACCATCTCTTCGCCAAACTAGTGCACCTATACAATTTACCATTGTATTGGGTGTGTTGGGGACACAAGAGACTCTTTGTTATTTGGTTGCAGGGTTGTTTGAGAGAGACCATCTTCATCCTACTCCTACGGATTGATAAACCTTAGGTCATCCACTTGAGGGAAATTCGCTATTGTCCTACAAACCTGTGCACTTGCAGGCCCAACAATGTCTACAAGAAGAAGGTTGTGTAGTATACATCAAGCTCTTTTCTGGTGCCGTTGCCGGGGAGGCTAGGTAAACGGCACTCACACCCCGTCAACTAAGCTCTTTTCTAGCGCCGTTGCCGGGGAGGTGAGTGCTTGAAGGTATATCTTTAGATCTTGCAATCGAATCTTTTTGTTTCTTGTTTTATCACTAGTTTAGTCTATAAAAGAAAACTACAAAAAAATGGAATTTAGTTTGTCTCATACGCTTCGTCTTTTTAATATCTTTCGTGAGTATGATGGTAAGAAAATTGTGCTCAAGTGCTAGAAGAAGAAATCTATAAAATGTTTGTCAATAAATCTTTGAATGATGAGCATGATTGCAATGTTGTTAGTATGAATTCTTTGAATATCCATAGTACTAATGATGATTACATTAGTCATGATGAAAATATCTCTTATGAGCATGTCAACTTTTGTGGAGTGCATGTTTGCATGAACACACCGAATAGAGAAGATATATATTGCAAGAGGCATAAGTATTTAGAAACTAAATGGTTGCAAGAAAGGCTTAATGTTAGTGCTGAAAATTTAAGATATCTTTACCGTTGTGAACTTTGCAATGAACATGGTCATTTAAATCTCCGATGCAAATTGTTTCATGATTGAATCATGTCCAAAAATTGTGATGATTTGATCTCCCTTGCTCATTACAATGAATTTAGTTTTCTTTTGGGTTATGAAGAATTGAAACATGCAACTAAGCTTATTCCAAAATTTAATCTTGAGCATTTCCTTGATATTGATCTAGAGAAGATTTATATGTATTGTACGGTGAATTGCATTGAAAATCCTTATATTGCCAATTACCTAAAGAAAAGAAAGCAAATAGAAGATGATAAGAATACTAATGAAAGGGAAGAGACTTCCCAATATCCTCCTATTATTTCTTATGATGAATCAAGTATCGAGGAGGAGCCTTCTATTCAACCAATCTCATCTATAAGGAGCTCAAAGAAGATGGTTGAACCCACACATAATGTGAAGAAGAAAAGAAAGAGAAGGAGCAGCAAAGGTAAAAAGGTATCCCTCCCAAATGATGTTGCTCCTACTACTCATTGTGATGATGATAATTGCTATACTATTGGTGCTATCCATACTACTGATGATGATCACACTTATGATATGAAAAGGCCCAAGCTTGGGGAAGCTATGTTTGATGAGTATGAAATATTTGAGAATATATTTGCTGAAATTAATGATTTTTCCAAGCTTGGGGATGCTATGTTTAATGAAGATGATATTTTTAGCATCCCAAGTTTTGATATGCAAAGTTGTTATGATGATAGCATGCCTCCTACTTATGATGATTATATTGGTGAAAGTGGGTTTGGAAGAGTGTCAACTTTAGATAGTATTGATCCCACTATTTTGGAGGATATTGAATCTTATTGTGATGAATATGAAAGTGGATTTGGAAGAGTGTCAACTTTATTTAGTGATGATTCCACTATCTTGGAAGAGGTTTCAATCGATTATGATGAGAACGAAGTTGCTACTTATGATGATTATTGTGATGAAACTTATGCTATAAAAAGTAGTGATGATTATATTTATAAAACTTGTCATGATTATGATTACCCTTTTTATGAACATTACTCTTTTAATGTGGAAACAACTTTTAGTGTTCAAGTCTCTTATGATACTCCCACCATTCCGAATGAGAAGAATTTTGCTTATGTGGAGAGTAATAAATTTCTAAGCTTGTAGATCATGAAAAGAATGCTTTAGGTGCTGGTTATATTGTTGAATTCATTCATGATGCTACTGAAAATTATTATGAGGGAGTAATATATGCTTGTAGGAATTGCAATAATATCAAGTTTCCTCCCTATGTGCTTAAAATCTTGAAGTTATGCTTGTTTTACCTTCCTATGCTAGTTGATTATTGTTCCCATAAGTTGTTTTCTCACAAAATCCCTATGCATAGGAAGTGGGTTAGACTTAAATGTGCTAGTAATATTCTTCATGATGCTCTCTTTATGTTTCAATTCTTATCTTTTATGTGAGCATCATTGCCATCATCATGCCTAGCTAGAAAGGCATTAAAGAAAAGCGCTTGTTGGGAGGCAACCCAACTTTATTTTTGTTCCTAGATTTTTGTTCCTGTTTAGTAATAAATAATTCATCTAGCCTCTGGTTAGATGTGGTTTAATGCTGAAACGATCTAGATGACGACTAGAGGGGGTGAATAGGAGTTTTAAAACTTTTACAGATTTGGCTTTATCCTAATGCGGAATTAAACTAACGGATACTTTTCAAGCACAAATCCTAAATATGCTAGGCTCAACTAAGTGCACCAACAACCTATGCTAAACAAGATAGGCAATTAAGCAAACTAGCAAGCACAAACTATATCACAAGATATGGAAATGAAGGAACAACTAAGCAATTCAACTATCACAAGATATATCAATATGGGCAAGTATGAATTGCGGAAAGTAAAGGGTGTGGGTATGAGATAACCACAAGTGAGTCGGGGACGTGGATTTATCCCGAAGTTCACACTCGTGAGAGTGCTAATCTCCGTTAGAGCGGTGCCGTAGCCAAAGCTCCGGGGCGTCACCAAGTGACTCACCGTATTCTCCCTTTCGAGTCACCCCCAACGGATGAGCCTCGATTCACTCGGGGTTGGTCTTGAAGGCGACCACCACACCTTTACAAACCTCTCCGGAGCACACCACAACCACGGAAGCTTCCGGAGGAACTTGACCACCTAGGCCACTTGAACACCCTTCCTCGGAGCACACCACAAAAGGAAGCTTCCGGGAGAACCTTGGCCACATAGGCCTCTTCACAATCTTCTCAATATATCACCAAACCGTCTAGGAGGCGAAGCCTCCAAGAGTAATAAACTCACGGGATCTCACACGAACAAATCGATGCGGGGAGCTCAAACCAATGCAACAAATGCAATGCAAGGTCAAGCAACAAATGCTCAACTCACTCTCTCAATCTCACAAGATGCAACTCAAGAAAGTGGGAGATTGAAGAGAGGGGATGCAATGGAGGAAATCAACAAATGACTCCAAGATCCATCCACAAATCACCCTTCACTTAGAAGGGAGATAGGGGTTTGGGAGAGGTGGTAAGCGGCTCAAAATGATGTTTAGAATGTGAATGAACAACCCCCAAACCGGTGGGGAGGAAGGGCTCTTTTCTAGCCAACTTCCGAAACTAGCCGTTGGGGCTCCAACGGGCACTTCCTGGACACCCCGTGCCCACGGGGGTTTAGAACCCGTGCCCACGGGGTCCCGTGCGCACGGTACAGGCCCGTGTGCACGAGGCCCCGTGCCCACGGGGTCAAAAACCCCGTGTCCACGGGGTACCCAGAACAGCCTGCAGCAGCCCACTAAAACAGTGATAACTTTGGCATACGGACTCCGAATTCGATGATCTTGGGCTCGTTTTGAAGCTATGGAAAAGCCCAAGGTCCTAACATAGAGAACCACCCAAGATCAAAAATAAATAATGATGCAAGTAATGCAAAGGTTTGAGCTCTCTACATGCGACATGATCAAGCTACTTGCCCGAGAGTCCCTCTTGATAGTACGGCTATCAAACCTATAATCCGGTCTCCCTCCAAGCACCATGAGACCGGCAAAACTAGGAAAACCTAGCTAAGGTATACCTTTGCCTTGCATATTCAACTTGAGCTTGGTGATGACTCCAATTCTTGTCTCAAGTTGGAATCCCTTTCTTGTCCACAACCACTTGGTGAAGATGCTTGAATTGATTCCTCATATTGCAATGAGGGAAGCCTTAACTTAAGCCCATCTTCACATGAGCATTATCATGATGTGGACCGCAAGCTTCAAAGCATATAACCTCTGGCTTCTCATCTTGCACATGGACCCCTCAAACCAGATGACCATCACCACTTGATGTCATCCACACATAGGCTACTTGAGATCTTTCCTTTTGATGCAAGCCCATGAGAAACACCTAACCCACATAGACATACCAAACACATAGCATGGGTTAGGTAACAAAGCACAATTCACAATTACTTACCATACCACTAGATCACTTGATCTCACGTGGTATAATGTTTGTGCTTTGAGAGTTGACCACTTAGATATAATCTTCGAGCTTCATCTTGGTCAACCAACATCTTTACTCGAAGCTCCATCTTGGTTTATTGAAAGCCACAATGAACTCTTCATTTCCCTTCATTGCTTCAAGACTATATCACCAAAGACTCTTCCATGACCATATCAAGTTCTACTATGAATATCATCTTGGTCACCACTTGCCCTTCTAAAAACTCCATCACAATCTCTTGAGAGGCATAATGAATTTGTCACTCTAGTTGCTTGCTTCAAGACTTGATCAACCGAAACCCAACACATGAGCTCACCATGATCTTGTCTTGAGACCATAACTTGAATTCTTCTCTTTGATTATTCTCTCAAGCCCTTGATCCTTAAAAGCCCTCCATCATAATATCTTGAGAGGCACAATGAATTCTTCACTCTAGCTGTTTGCTTCAAGACTTGATCAACCTAAACCCAACACATGAGCTCACCATGATCTTGTCTTGAAACCATAACTTGAATTCTTATCTTTGATTACTCTCTCAAGCCTTGATCCTCAGGATCCCAAATATATCAATCTTTGAGATCCTCCAATGCACTCCATCATGAACATAATTAGATTAGGCATTGAAACCAATCTTGATGGCTTCAATAGAAGTACTCGAAGACCAACTTGAAACCTCACTGGATATGGGATCTCGAGAGCCAACACCTAGGCCCCGTGAGCACGGGGTATCCAGAGAGTTGACACTTGACCCCGTGCGCAAGGTACAAGCCCGTGTGCACAGGGTATCCAGAGAAGGATACCATGAGGACTTCTTCGGATGCTTTGATGGCAGACTTCACAAAACAACCCAATGCACTTCAAGCATCACTATGGAACATATCTTCATATAAGATTCAATGCACTTGACGCTCCATAGGAATTGTCATTTAATACCAAAGCATAGGGAAAATATATCTTCATATATATGGACTTCATCCTTGATTCCGTCTAATATCCTTGAGGCACTATCTTCATATATATATGGACTTCATCCTTGATTTCGTCCAATATCCTTGAGGCACTATCTTAATATATATAGACTTCATCCTTGATTCGGTCCAATATCCTTGAGGCACTATCTATGGACAAAACCTTCAAATATATCTCACTGAAAACATTAGTCCATAGAGATTGTCATTTAATTACCAAAACCACACTTAGGGGCTACACGCCCTTTCAAATGCTTTAATTAGGGCCTGTTCTAAAGTCCTCCAACTCCAAACTTCTCTAATTCCCAGCCTGAAGCGAACCCGAACGCCGTAGCTCCGTGAAGCTGAAATCCAAGAAGCTGTCGTGGGCTGTAGTTCATTTTTCTGAAGCGAGACATTCCCAGCTCCACGTTTTGGTGAATCTGGAGTTCGGGTTATTTATGGCCATAATGCCACCGCCCAAAAAAACGTTTCGATCAACTCCTCCACCCTCGATCCCGCACGCACCCGCTCGTCACATCTCCCCTCTTCCTCGTCCCTCCTCTCGAACCCTCACCGCCGCCACACCCGGCTGCCCCCGTCGCTGGCCAGATCCTCGCCTCCGACTACAGATCCGGCCATCCAAGGCTATTTCTCGCCGGATCCCATCATTGCCGCCGCCCGTCGCGCCTGCTACAAGGAACTGCGACCCCATGGCTCGGAGCCCCGACGCCATTGACGCCCGAGAGAACCTCGAAGTCAGGAGCAGCACCAAGACGACCCCCCCTTCTCTTCTTCCCCTTCCCTTCTCTTCTTCCCGAGCCAAGAGCCGCCGTGAAGCTTGCCGAGCCGCCGCCTGTCTGCAGTTCCGCCCGAGATGGGCTCCTTCAGCCAGCCCAACGTGCCAACCAGCAGGCCTTCCGCGCCACAGCTGGGCTGCCAGCTCATCCAAGCGCTGGGAGAAGCTGCTGCAGCTCCAGAATGTTTTTTTGTTCGCCACCTGAAGCAAGAAGCAACCCAAGAAGCTGGATATGGGAAGTTTTGGAGAAGCTAGATGGTTTCAGAACAGGCCCTTAGTGTTTGTGCCAAGTATAACCTTTGGGAAGACTTGGGTGAAGTCTATATGATCTTGCTGTAAAAAACAGAAACTTTAGCGCTCACGAGAATAGCTGCCATTTTTTTACTGGAGAGTGCTTTTAGGTTGATTCTTTTTGAAGATGATTAATAGACAAATTACTCAGGTCCACCAATTTATTGCATAATTTTTGGAGTTCCAGAAGTATACGTTTAATACAGATTACTACAGGCTGTTCTGTTTTTGACAGATTCTGTTTTCATTGTGTTGCTTGCTTATTTTGATGAATCTATGAGTAGTATCGGAGAGTATGAACCATAGAAAAGTTGGAATACAGTAGGTTTAACACCAATATAAATAAAAAATGAGTTCATTACAGTACCTTAAAGTGATGGTTTGTTTTCTTGTACTAACGGAGCTTACGAGTTTTGTTTTGAGTTTTGTGTGGTTGAAGTTTTCAAGTTTTGGGTAAAGATTCGATGGAATATGGAATAAGGAGTGGAAAGAGACTAATCTTGGGGATGCCCAAGGCACCCCAAGGTAATATTGAAGGACAACCAAGAGCCTAAGCTTGGGGATGCCCCGGAAGGCATCCCCTCTTTCGTCTTCGTTCATCGATAACTTTGCTTGGAGTTATATTTTTATTTGCCACATGATATGTGTTTTGCTTGGAGCGTCAATTTATTTTGTTTGTATTTGCTTTCTGTTATTTAGAATAATTTTTTGCATCTCTATTTTCAATAAAGATGTCAAGGATAACCTTTACCATGCTTATTTTGCATGTATACATGTTGCTGTTTCAAAAGAGAAAGTTTACCGCTGTTGCAAAAAATTCCCTAGAAAATTCAGAGAGTGATATAATGTTGAATCTTTTTGCATAATGAGCTCTAATAAATCTTTTATAGCGTAGTATTTTTTTTATAATTTTTGGAGTTAGGTAAGTATTTATACTCTTGCATTCTTTACAGACTATACTGTTTTGGCAGATTGCTGTTATGTTTGCATTGTTTGCCTATGCTTGCTTGTTTAATGATTCTATTTGAGGATAGGAGTATTAAATATGCAGATAAATTTAGTATTCAATGTTGAATAATAATGTTAGTGATTTTTTACAGTAGAAAATGATAAGGTTTTGCATTGGTTTATACTAACCTATCTCACGAGTTCTTGTTGAGTTTGGTGTGGATGAAGCTTTTGATAAAAAGAGAAACCGTGACATGAAAGGAATTAAGGAGACACAAAAGCTCAAGCTTGGGGATGCCCAAGGTACCCCAAGATAATATTTCAAGAAGTCTCAAGCATCTAAGCTTGGGGATGCCCCGGTAGGCATCCCACCTTTCTTCTTCAACAACTATCGGTTAGTATCGGTTGAACCTAAGTTTTTGCTTCTTCACATGAGTTGTGCTATCCTTGCAATGCCATTTTATTTTTCTTTGCTTGCTGCTTGAATACAATACCAAGATCTGAAATTCTTTAATGAGAGACTGTCTTCACATAGTTACATAATTATTTTACTACTCATTGATCTTCACTTATATCTTTTTGAGAGTAGTTTGTCATTTACTCATGTGCTTCACTTATATCCTATGAGTAAATGGTTGAATGAATTGAATGTCATAAATCTGAAATTATATATGTTTCATTTGCTTATCCCATGGGGAGTAATGACTTCACATCTAAGAAGTAGAGGTAGTAAGTGTATTGAAGGTTAGCAAGCATTGTATTGGTCATTTGAACAATTCATGAAAGAATATTGAAGGAAGAGAGATTTCACATATAAATATATTATTGTGGACATCTTTTATAATTGTGAGCACTCATTAAGTATGACATGCTAAAGAGTTGATGTTGTACAAGGAAGACAACGTAATGGGTTATGTTTTCTCACATTTCAGTTAAAGTATATTGTCATGGATCATTCAAACATGTTGAGCTTGCCTTTCCCCCTCATGCTAGCCTAAATATCTGTACTAAGCGGGAATATTGCTTGTGCATCCAAATTCCTTGAACCAAGTTTTTGCCATGAGTGTCCACCATACCTACCTACATGCGGTATTTACCTGCCGTTCCAAGTAAATTTGCATGTGCCAAACTCTAAACCTTCAAATTATAATCTGTTTTGTATGCCTGAATTGCTCATGTAGCAACTAGGGGCTGTTAGTGTCTTCCATGCTAGGTGGATTATTCTCAAGAGGAGTGAACTCCGCTCCTCATTCACGAGAAAATGGCTGGTATTCGGGATGCTGAGTCCCATGATCAAAAGATCAAAATCAAATCAATAATTACAAACAAAACTCCCCCAGGTTTGATGTTAGTTGGAGGCACCCGTTGTTTCGGGCAAGCCATGGATTGATGATTGTTGGTGGAGGGGGAGTAAAAACTTTTACCATTCTGTTTGGGAACCGCCTATTTGTATGTAGTATGGAAGATATTGGGAACTCTTGGTTGTTATGTTGACAATGAGATCATACCTCTCAAAATTATTTATCTCTATTTCAAAATCGAGCTCTGGCACCTCTGCAAATCCCTGCTTCCCTCTACGAAGGGCCTATCTTTTACTTTATGTCTTTTACTTTTATGCAAGAGTCAAGCTGATCTTCACCTTTCCCTTTTTCATTTTATCCTTTGGCAAGCACTTTGTGTTAGGGTGATCCTGATATATATATATATATATCCAATTGAATGTAAGTTAGCATGAACTATTATTGTTGACATCACCCAAAGGTGAATACATTGGGAGGCAACACTATAAGCCCCTATCTTTCTCTGTGTTCGATTAAAACTTTGGACCCATTAATATCGCGTGAGTGTTAGCAATTGTAGAAGACTATATGATAGTTGAGTATGTGAAGTTTGCTAAATTAAAGCTCTGACATAGACCCTTCCTGAAAATAAGATGAACTGCAATTGTTTGATGACTAAGAATGAAGTTTGCTAGTTTTCAAGAAAGTTTATGGTCTATGCTTTAACATGTGAATTGCTTGTTACCTGATCATGAAAAGTGTTATGAGATAAATTACTGTTATGACATATAAACATGCTAGAAAAGGTGATTGAAATTATCATTGATCAAACTTGTGCACCTGCTAGCATTCACATTTCATAAATTCTTTCTTTTATCATTTACCTACTCGAGGACGAGCAGGAATTAAGCTTGGGGATATTGATACGTCTCCAACGTATCTATAATTTATGAAGCATTCATACTATTATATTATCTGTTTTGAATGATTATGGGCTTTATTATACAGTTTTATATTACTTTTCAGACTAACCTATTAACCGGAGGCCCAGCCCATATTGCTGTTTTATTGCCTGTTTCAGTATTTCGAAGAAAAGGAATATCAAACGGAGTCCAAACGGTATGAAACCTTCGGCAGCGTGATTTTTGGAAAGATTATGATCCAGGAGACTTGGAGTGCAAGCCGGGGGGTCATCTAGGAAGCCACGAGACAGGGGGGTGCGGCCACCCCCTGGGCGTGCCCTACCCTCTCGTGGGCCCCTCGAGGCTCCCCCGACAGACTTCTTTTGCCTATATAAGCCTACGTACCCTAAAAACATCGAATATGAAGATAGATCGGGAGTTCCGCCGCCGCAAGCCTCTGTAGCCACCAAAAACCTGTCGGGAGCCCGTTTTGGCACCTTGTCGGAGGGGGGGATCCCTCACCGGTGGCCATCTTCATCATCCCGGCGCTCTCCATGACGAGGAGGGAGTAGTTCACCCTCGAGGCTGAGGGTATGTACCAGTAGCTATGTGTTTGATCTCTCTTTCTCGTGTTCCCTCTATGGCACGATCTTGATGTATCCCGAGCTTTGCTATGATAGTTGGATCTTATGATGTTTCTCCCCCCTCTACTCTCTTGTGATGAATTGAGTTTTTCTTGAAGTTATCTTATCGGATTGAGTCTTTAATGATTTGAGAACACTTGATGTATGTCTTGCCATGCTTATCTGTGGTGACAATGGGATATCATGTGCCACTTGATGTATGTTTTGGTGACCAACTTGCGGGTTCCGCCCATGAATCTATGCATAGGGGTTGGCACACGTTTTCGTCTTGACTCTCCGGTAGAAACTTTGGGGCACTCTTTGAAGTACTTTGTGTTGGTTGAATAGATGAATCTGAGATTGTGTGGTGCATATCGTATAATCATGCCCACGGATACTTGAGGTGACAATGGAGTATCTAGGTGACATTAGGGTTTTGGTTGATTTGTGTCTTAAGGTGTTATTCTAGTATGAACTCTATGATAGATTGAGCGGGAAGAATAGCTTCATGTTATTTTACTACGAACTCTTGAATAGATAGAACAGAAAGGATAACTTTGAGGTGGTTTCGTACCCTACCATAATCTCTTCGTTTGTTCTCCGCTATTAGTGGCTTTGGAGTGACTCTTTGTTGCATGTTGAGGGATAGTTATATGATCTATCTATGTTATTATTGTTGAGAGAACTTGCACTAGTGAAAGTATGAACCCTATGCCCTGTTTCCTACCATCGCAATACTGTTTACGCTCACTTTTATCACTTGCTACCTTGATGTTTTTATATTTTCAGATTACAAATACCTTTATCTACCATCCATATTGCACTTGTATCACCATCTCTTCGCCGAACTAGTGCACCTATACAATTTACCATTGTATTAGGTGTGTTGGGGACACAAGAGACTCTTTGTTATTTGGTTGCAGGGTTGTTTGAGAGAGACCATCTTCGTCCTACGCCTCCTACGGATAGATAAACCTTAGGTCATCCACTTGAGGGAAATTTGCTACTGTCCTACAAACCTGTGCACTTGCAGGCCCAACAACGTCTACAAGAAGAAGGTTGTGTAGTAGACATCATTGGTCTGCTTCCCGAGCCTCCCAATAGCTCGGGAGCGGGCCTCTTGCGAGGCTGCAAGTGATGCTTCGGCCTTCACATTGTGAAGATCCCGCTGATGACGCGCGAGGCTGACCGCCACCTTCAGCTTGCGTCGCTCCTCAACCAGCCGCAAGCCTTCAGCTTCAAGACACGCGTCCACGTCCGCAAGCTCTCCACCGAGTTGGCCCATCGCGTACATCGCCTTCTAGAGGAACCCCTGGCGGACGAAGTTGCGCTCTCGCGCTCGCCTGAGCACGTCATTGATATCATCCTCCGCTCTCAGCGTTGGCGGCGGGCTCTTGAGCGGTACGCCCCCTCTCGGCAGGGGGCTGGGGGCTGGCGCCCCCATGATCGTCGGACGGGCTCCGCAAGGGACCCAAGCCGGTGCAGATCCACCCCGAGAAGAAAAGCCTAGGGCCAACCTCAACCATTCGCCGTCCACAATCAGGGGATGAGCCTTGGGAAGGCTGGTCACGCCCTGGGCAAGGAAGCGAAGGAAGGGAGGCAAGGGCGCAGATTCCAGGCGCTCTACAGGCCGGATTGCCTCTCCGGTCGGACTCGCGTCAGGTACAGCGCGAAAGCTCGGGACGCACAAGGCCAGCGATGGAGGCGAGGCTGGAAGAACTCCCTTGGAAGACTCCGCAGGCTTGACAGGAGGGATCCTGAAGGGCCACAATCAGAAAAGGGAGCAGCGACTGAGGAATTGCAAGAATGAGGTACTTACTCATCTATGGCGAAGTATTTCCTGTGCTTCAATGGTCGGAAGGGGCACCCACTGCCGCTCGAAGACTCCTTCCTCTTGCGGAGGGCGTCTAAGTCCACGCGGAACCGACCCAAGCGCGCAACATGGGGACCAGCACGCGGCACGAATGAAGAAGCACCCAGAGATCCAACCTTAGGGGCGCCAAGCTGGGAGGAGCGATCAGGCACCACCTCCTGATGACCTGTCGAGGCCTCGGGGGTCGCGGGCCGCATCCCCCCATTGACAACTGCCTCAGGATGGGCTTCATGGGCTCCGGAGGATGACGCCTCGGGAGCCCCGTGTGGTGTCAGCACCACGACACCAGAGCCTCCAGCCTCATCCGATGCTTGCCTCCCTGCACCCGCTCCTGGGGCAAGATCGATGTTTGCGGCGGGGAAGGGAGCCACGGTGACGGGATTCTCGTGAGGTCCCACGAGGCCAGCCGGGCGCAGCCCCCATTCATCAAAGTGAGGCATCTGCCTCGCGAAATCGGCCCCGCCCGAGCAGAGATACAGAAGGCTGCCCCCGTGCCGAATGTCGCCCGGCGCGGGGTCACCTGCCAAGACCTCCAGCACCTTCTTCAGTGTTTCAGGCGCCAGCTCTGTCTCCTGGAGCCTCATGCGGTCCTGGTACCCAGTCAAGGCCCACATCGGGCAGGAGTGGCACTGGAGAGGAGCAATGCGACACCGGAGGAACTCCTACACCACCCAGGGCGCGGTCACGCCGAGCTCTCTCAACCTCCCCAGTCGGCGCCAGATGAAGGAGAGCCAGGGGCTAATGAGCTCCTTGTGGTCCCAGCCCGGATTGGGAATAGCAGGCAATGTCAGATGCGAGAGCAGGGAGCTGGGCACCCCGACATCCACATACAGCCACCGCGTCCGGAACCCGCTCGTGGAAGGTGGAAGGCCAAAATCAATCCCTGAGGCGGCCGTCTCTGCCATGGCCTGGAAGCTCACGCACCCCGAGCACTGCGATGGGTCGGTCAGGCGCAAAGAGAAGAAGTGGCGCAAGAGGGTAATGGAAGGAGCAATGCCCACCATGGCTTCACAGACATAAGCAAAGACAGCAAGAAGGGTAACGGATTGAGGATCAAGATGCATCATATGGATCTGATAATGGGATAGCACTGCATTGAAAAAGGTGGAGAAAGGAGGAACCAGACCAGCCCACAGGGCATCAACGAAGAATCGAACCTCCATGACAATCCTGTCGACGGAGGCATGGGACGCAGGCCAAGCCATCGTCTTTCCGCACTCGTTGAGGCTCGGGGCGAGTGCGGAGCGGACCTTGTCCAAGGCTTCACGATTGAGCACCAACGACTGGCCGACGGCGGGCTCGATTGCTGGAGGCGAGCTGGACGAGGGCGCAATTTCTTTCGTTTCTCTTTGTTGGTTGGCGCCATGGCGATGGAGGAGGCAGAGCTCGAGTCAGATTGGAAGTGGAAACAGAGGCTCGAGGAAGAAGGGGGAACAGGAAGCTCGTGGGCGGCAAAGGGGAAATAACTGTGTAAAGCTTCGTGGCCGCCTAGCTAGGCGAATATTGGGGGAGCGTGGGGAAGTGGAGACGCCCACATCCAATCAGTCGCCACGCGTCGACTAGGGCCACAGGCTGTTGGGGCCCGCGGCGCTCCGTACTTGCCCTTTGGCTTCGCCGCTAAGCCAAGTCCGAGCGCGCCTTGAGCCCGGGGGCTACTGTCGGCATCCTGGATATGGGGGTATCCAGACTTACCTGCCTGCGGCCTATGGCGTGGCTCATCAATGGCCCAGTACGACCCGTCTTCATCAACCCAAGTTCAAGACCCTCGCGAGGGGCCAAGCCTCGCGGGGTAGACAACGCAAGGCCTCCTCAAGGGCAGCCTCACCAGGCAGGCTCACGAGGAGGCGGAGAGATCAAGGCAAGGAGTACCTCGCGAGGTGCACATGACGCAAGCCATGGCGATCAAGACTAGGCGGGCGCCGGCCAGCGCAGTGTCCTTGTTTTCTCTTTGGTGCAAAGGGAGCAAGCGCGGGCGCGGAGTACCGAGGCATCAAGAAAAGGTTTCCATATCGGTGCAACAAGACCAGGACCAGGAGGACGGCAAGATGGAGGTCACCGTGGAGCCCAAGACGGCGTCATCGCCAGTGCCTTTGGCAGTCGAAGACCACCTTTAGTCAGGATAGCATGTACTGACTGTCCCCCTTTAAATCCCGCCATTGTGGAATCCCTTCCCGCTCAATATTTGGGAAGAGGACCAAGGCCTCTATAAATAGGGCTAGCCACCACCGTAGCAAAGGACGGATCCATTCGGATCAGAACCACCCACACCAGCACAAGAACACCTCTCCTCGCGAGGCTGTTCTTCCCCTTGTACTGTTCATCATCAGTTCCAGAGGCAATCCACACACCATACACTAAAGTAGGGTATTACACCACAATGGTGGCATGAACCAGTATAAACCTCGTGTCCCTTGTGTTGTTCATCTTGTTAGCTTAGAATCGCGGCGAAGTTGTGGGCATGGATCGGTAGGGAGAAGATCTTCGTGCGCACCCCAGAGTTCGAACCTTAAGGGTTTTGCCAGAACCGGATATCCGACAGTGGCGCTACACATACTTTGTGCACTCGTCGAGGATGCCGAATTTAGGATGGTGGAAGAACAAGCGAGCTTGGAACAAAAGATTTTTGGTCAAAAGATATTAAGAGGACAGACACGACAGTTTGCACAGCTTGCAGTGGAGTTAACATTGACCATCCCAAGCCTCTGTTGCTCTCCCAGCGACAATACGTCTTCCCAGTTTTGGGTAGAGTCCCAACCTTCCCTCTCTAGAAGATAGACCAACCGAACATTCACAAGAACCGTCTTCAGGTGGTCATCTAGCAACTCAGGAGCACTAGACCTGTTGCCTACATTAGCACAGGATTTCAGGTTACCAGGAGAAGCAAACATATAATTTACTACTTCATTTTGACAAGCAATTTCGTAGTAAAAAGGAAGGATATGCAGTTCAATATATACAGTTTTCGGTAATTCAATATGTCCACATTCTGGGTGGCACCTACTAGCTTTATATAATGAAAGAATCTTCATCTCTGCTTCCTCCCTTGACAGAGGATATATGATCTGATCCCGAAGGGTTCCCAAGCTGGTGTATGGACTCTGAGGAACATGGAACATCCCTTCAGAGGGCTTGGTAACTCTCCTAGAAAAGGCAGGCCATAAATCTCTGAGCACCCTAAAAACATAGCTCTTCCCGGTACCATTGGGGCCTTAAGAAAATCAAGGTAAAAAGGCAAGTCAGCATGATTCACTGCCTTATAAAAAGATAACTGAAGGCTTCAGAGCGCAGACAGGTGATATACAAGTCAAAAGAAGGCTTTTCCCTTGTACCACACTGCATGACAGCTTCCTCGCCAATAGCTTCTGCGATGGTGTTACAATATCCACTTCATGGAATTCAATAATTTCGTCTGAGGCTGCACTAATGGCACTGGAAGGCACTGGGATATCTGCAGGCAATAATTGAAAAGACATGCTTAATTAGCAGAAGATATTGCTGTAAAACTTGCAAAATGATCATACCATCCGCTACCTTAGGACATTATTAATATAAAATGACAGTACAACCCAGTGGTACAAGTTACCAACTATGCCCAGAGCTGGTCATTAATGCTAAAAAGTATCAATAATTTAACACAAATATGCAACTTTTAACGGAACATCAAATTCCTGCAACCATTCTATGTGGCACTAACATCCGGTGTAATGAGAAGGCAGACAGTTTTAGATCGAGAATGCTGCAGTTCATGTGCCAAAGTTTCATCATAATATGCTAAACAGGATGTGCCATAACAAACATGGTGTAGGAAATTGCCACAATTTAAACCAAACATGTTGCATGCCATACAACAAGATTACTCATGCACTGCTCTTCTACTCAATTTTTCTTCTATAACTCTTCCCAAATGTGTTTCAGATGAAGAAAAAACATATTTGAATATTTTTGTCCATGGACACGATGAACTACCCCGGCACTATCTAATGGTCAGATAGCGCGGCGGACCCGTATCAATTTAGTCTAAAAACGTACGCTGATTGATAAAAGCGACAGCAAACTCGATCCCTGCATCTCCATGCTCGAAGTCAATGAAATCGCCACGCCGGAGATTTCATTTCCCTATATAAACTGCCTAGGCTTCCATGGCTCTGCCAACTCAAAGCACACACGAAGACGTACACGAAGGCATTATGGTTTCCGCCATGAAGCTGTCGGTCACCCTCGTCCTCCTCCTCTCAGGTGCGTCCATCGTAAATTCTTACCCATATTCCGGTGAGAGATGGATCTTTTTAACAAATTTTATGTGCGTGTGCTGGCCGGACGAACCTGCAGGGCTCGTGTTGTTCGGGGAGATCGCGGACGCCAAGGCCAAGGCGTCGTGCGCTGTGGTGTGCCTCCAGGGAGGCCACATCACCTGCGACAACTACCCCGGCCAGGAGCTCGATGGGTGCGACTGCGAGTGCGCGCCGGCCGACGACAAGGGCTGTGGTGCTCCACCTCGACGACGGTGTCACCAACACCAACTGCCGCACGCCCAATATGTAGCTGAATTAATTGTTGGTTTGATTTAGTTCAATAAGGCTCTGCAAGTTTGTTGCCGAATAACGAAAATGTTCGCGTGTCTGTGGTTTGGCAGTGTAATTCAACTTTACACGCTTCGAATAAAATTTCCGAGCATAATGTGTTAAGGCCCATAAAGAAAACAAATAATGTACAAACGATAGAAAACAATGAAAATAAAGGAAGGTTTCGTGGACGCTTCGACTGGTTTTAGAACCTTGTGTGTGTGTGTTTTACTTTCATTTTTATGTGTTTAACAGATTTTCATTGCTTTATTGGTTTTTCTAATACGTGTCTACTTTTTTCAACAGATATTGTACATTTGTTGCGTACACGTGGAAGAATATTTTATACACATTAAACATTTGCAAATACATGATTAACATATTTTAAATAAATTTTTTAACAATTTTTTGAACAGTTGTTAAATATTTTTCAAATACACATTGATACATTTTTCTGAAAGACGTGGAACATTTTTTTAAACTACTCGAACATTTTTAGAAATTTATAATTTTTTGTGTAAATATCAAGTAAATATGCGTGAATATTTTTAGTGTCTCGTACATTTTATGAACAATATGGAAACCTTTTTAAATTTACATTAACATTTTTTTATCCTGTATAAACATTTTTAAAATGTCATGTGCTTTTTTCAAAAGGCTTGATCCTTTTTTTAATGTCACAAACATCTATTTTGAATGCTATCAACATATTCTTAAAACCACTCTAACAAACTTTTGCGTTGCGTTGACATTTTTCAATTTGCTGATTTTTCAAGTTTTTGTTACGGAATATATGTATTTAGAATATTTTTGAAAATGAAAAAAAAATGAATGAAGCAACAAAGAAAACAAACTAGCCTGCAGGAAGCTACTCGAGACGGCCAAATAGTAGCAACGAGGGCACTCCTTGAGGCGAGACCTCCTTCGGCCACTCTAGAAGCGAGACATTTCCCTGCGCAATTCCTATTTGACGCATTAAAAACTTGGTTCTTTCATTAACCGTAGATGACACTCACATCTCCACATCTCCCACATATACTTTCTATACGGGCATGCCCATGTGGGTTTTTTCCCACCGTTTTTGGGAAACTTTTAGGCTGCTACTAACACACTGGTGCTTAGATAAGATGTTAAGCGCATTAAATAGCTTAGCAATTATACTCCCCAATACATAGGTGCTTATCTTTTTTAGCTAAACTTTCTTCCTTTAATAATTTAGCAACTAAAGTTCTCCATGCTTGTGGGCTTCTTTCATTTAAATGTTTTGCCTAGGTTCACGCGATTGACATTGTTTCTTCCTGGGGTCACCACACTCATCTCTTTCCTCTTAAATAATTTGCCACATTAGATTTTTCGCCTACATGGCAGGCTTAGCACCTATGCAAGGTAGATGGGAGGGGCTTTAGAAGGTTTTAGAAGGTTCCCACCAGTTTTCTTTAGGGGCAGCTTTTTCTCTGATTTTAAAAGGACGAGTTTACTTCAGGTTTTTCGTATTTACTTTCCTTTCTGTTTTTTTTTACTTTTCCAATGTTTCTTTTTCATTTTTCCTTTTAGCATTTTTCTCTTTACCCATTTTTCGTCAAATGTTTGCGCAAAAAATATTTAGTCGAAAACTTTTCTCAAATTCATGATTATTTTTTCAAAACGAAACTCTCTCTATTTGTAAATTTCCTCAAACTCATGATTTTTTTCTCAAATTTGTTAAGTTTTTCACATTCGTGAATTTTTCTCAAATTTGTTAAGTTTTTTACATTCGTGAATTTTTCTCAAATTTGTGTTTTTTTAAATTCATACCTTTCTTCAAAATTGTGATATTTTTAAAGTTGGTGAACTTTTCTAAAATCTGTGAATTATTTTCAATTCAGTGTATTTTATTATATTCTAAAATTTCAAATTTGTTTTTTCATATTCTTAAACTTTTTTCTCAAATTTATGACTTCACTTCAAGTCTCTGAAATATGTGCGAACTTTTTTGAATTTATGATTTTTTGTAGATTCATGATTTTTCTAAAGTCGACTCACAAACAGTCAATGGTCAAACCGTCGAATGAAAGAGCGCGCGGGGGGGCGGGGTGTTGGGAAGGGATAGTACCTCGCGTTTTGGTGGTCCTGCCCACACGATAAAGGCCAGTGAGCGCCGGCTTGCTAGCCAGCGCCATAAGTAATAAAAGTACTTATTTCTTTGGAGATTGATAGTTTATTTATTGAGGATGAGTTAGCCCTTCCCTTCTCACTTCGAGATTGATCATCTCAAGCTATCAATAGTACCTCGCGTTTTGGTGGTCCTGCCCACACGATAAAGGCCAGTGAGCGCCGGCTTGCTAGCCAGCGCCATAAGTAATAAAAGTACTTATTTCTTCGGAGATTGATAGTTTATTTATTGAAGATGAGTTAGCCCTTTCCTTCTCACTTCGAGATTGATCATCTCAAGCTATCAATTGAGGATGAAAATTTAATAATAAATATGTTTTAAGCAATTTATTTAGTCGTCCTTTTCAAACATGGTTCATTCATATGGTAGAATTATAATATGTATTTAAATTAACCGGATCTTAGTGGAGGCTTGCTGGACGAGTACTTACTTTCTTTTATCCATATTGCTCATAAGCGTCAGCTCTCTTTTCCCGTGTGACTTGGATGTGTTCCAGCGTTGGATTCATCTACAGGGGAGGTGAAGGTGTCGGGCTGCGCCCTGGGCCGATTTTGAAAATTTCTAAAATATAGGGTAGCCAAATTTTCCACACCATGGTGGGTCCTATTTACCTCATACTGCAGCGAATAGGCAGCGAATGCACAACTTACCCAAATGCTGGTTGCTACATGGGCCGGCGCATCTTTCATATTTTTTCCCGTGTGAGCTTCTCACCGGTTTTGGGAAGGTTCTAAAACCTTCCTTGAACCGGCTTTTTTTCTCTTTTTTCTGTGCTGTTTTTTTTGGTATCTTCTTTTCTTTATACCTTTTTCTATTAATTCTTATTGTTTAGTGCACATTTTAAAAAATTGAGAAATTTTTTAATTTTCGATTTTTTTGAAATACAAGAAATTGTTTTGAATTCACGAACATATTTTGAATTCGTGAACATTTTCCAGTTTCATTTTTTTTCAAAATCCTGGACATTTTTATGCTGCAAACATTTTTGTAGATCACAAACATTTTTTTCAATTCATGATCTTGTGAAGTTGTGATTTTAAAAAAATAAAAAAATCAAAAATCATGTTGAATTCGTGAATATTTTTTGAATGCACGGACTTTTTTCAAAACCGTGAACATTTTTTCAAACCACAGACCTTCTCTGTATTTGTGTAAATTTTCTTAAATGCATGAACATTTTTCTAAATTGCGAACATTTTCTAAAGGTATGAACATAGTTAAATTTTGTGGTAGTATTGTAACATAAAAACAGGTCAAAGTATAAAAGCCTGGCTGAAAACTCGATGAGACAAAAATTACTAGTGCGCACAATACCGCAGTGTGCTGGCCCATTTTTGTTTCCAGCGCAGTGCGATTGGTGACTTTGCAGCGCAGTGCGCGCGGAACAGGAGCCTTTGTGCGTCGTCCACCTCGCTGACGGGTCGACTGAGAGTGAGAGGTGCTGAACCTGAACCTTTTCCATTTGTACTTCTATTTGAATCAGATAGAAAAAGCATTTGCGAGGATGCTTCCCTGGCTGCTCTAATTAGTGTCTGCATGGCACTTTGGAAAATGATCAGTGGTGCCGATCCCTAGTGTTTTGGTGCTACCTTTCAAGTGAGATGAAAGCGCGCAGCACACACAAGAAGACGCCGCGACCTCTTCATCAAATCTAGTGAAACTGTTGGCCGCTTCCTATCCGAAAGGGAAGAAATGGAGAGTTTGCACTGTTCGGGTCAGAGAGCGCGGCGAATCCGTATCAGTTTAGTCTAAGACGTACGCTGACTGACAAAAGCGATAGCAAACTCGATCCATGCATCTCCATGCTCAAAGTCAATGAAATCGCCACGCTAGCAATTTCATTTCCCTATATAAGCTCTCTATGCATCCATGGTTGTGCCAAGTCAAAGCACTCACAAAGACAACGCTACAGGAAGGCATTATGGTTTCCGCCATGAAGCTATCGGTCACCCTCGTCCTCCTCCTCTCAGGTGCGTCCATCGTAAATTCTTACCCATAATCCGGTGAGAGATGGATCTTTTTGACAAATGTTATGTGCGTGTGCTGGCCGGATGAACCTGCAGGGCTCGTGGTGTTCGGGGAGACCGCGGACGCCAAGGCGAAGGCGCCGTGCGCCGTGGTGTGCTTCCAGGGAGGCCACATCACCTGCGACAACTACCCCGGCCAGGAGCTCGACGGGTGCGACTGCGAGTGCGCGCCGGACGACGGCAAGGGCTACGTGCTCCACCTCGACGACGGCGTGACCCACACCAACTGCCGCACGCCCAATATGTAGCTGAATTGTTGGTTCGAGTTTGAGTTCAGTAATGCTCTGCAAGCTTGTTGTCGAATAACGAAAGTGTTCGCGTGTCTGTAGTTTGGCAGTGTAATTCAACTTACATGCTTCGAATAAAATTTCCGAGCATAATGTGTTAAGGCCCATAAAGGAAAACAAATAATGTACAAACAATAGAAAACAACGAAAGGGAGAAGAAAACGGAAAAGTTAATTGTTTGTCGTGTGCAATAAAAAGGCACTTGGCAAAGAGAAAGGAGAAGAAATTTAAGAAAACAAAAAAAAATATTTGCCTAGTGCTAAAAGGAAAAGAACTCTGCAAAGATTTCTTTGCCTGGTGCCGTCCACGCTCCGCCACTCGCCAGGAAGTGGTCGCCGCAGAGGTGTAGTTGCAGGCGATCGCGGAGGAGAATAACGCCAACTGCACCTCCTACACGCTGCCGCCGAACCTTCAGGCGGCCCGATGGGACAACGACAGCGCCGGCGCTACCGTTTTCATCATGGACCTCACGTCCACTAGCAACGGACAGATTGTGGACTCCTCTGAGGATGATTGCCACGGGTGGCGGCAGGGCCTTGTGTTCCATGTGGACCGGTCCGTCTCCCGTGTTCTAGTCTTCCTCGTCGGACCCGCACGTTCACTTTATCGGTCTTATAGTTGGTGCTCACGGAGACGGCGGATGAAGGACGACACGGGCTTGGGCGCCGGGCGCCGCCGCCGTAGAATAGCTTTAGGGTCGGGTAGTTTTCTTCTTCTAAATGTTAGAAATGCAATGAAAATCCACTGTGTTTATATGAAATCTGTCATGTTTCTATGAAATCCAGCCTTATTTGCATGAATTCGTTCCGACTTGTTAAAAGAGAGTTTAAAATGTATGCGGCTGCGATTGGATAGTGGCCTTTTGCATCTGTGTCCGCGGATACATGCGGGAGAAAATTTGCAGGTTGCCATTGATCCAATCTGATGGAGTCCTGAGCAGAGAATCGATGATATTGCGTTTGCCTACACACGTTCCACTCTTCCTCAACTAACTTTGACAAAAAACAGTAAGCGGCTAAGTGCTGCTTTCCGCATTCATGAAGTAAAGTACAGTACAGTATAGTAAGCGGCTAAGTACCGTCATCACCCTCCCTCATTAGAGCCAGGCAAATTTTTTTGTAATAGATAATCGGGAAATCATCGTGTTAAGGTCGCATAGGACCAGCGCACCAAAGCAACCATCATCGCTGAAGAAAGTAGTAGACCAAAAGGATCAAACCTATAAACACCAGAGTGAGATGAACGACGACTGGGTCCAAAAAGATCGACCGAAGAACGGCACCAACTGAATCCCGCGAGATGCGACGGAGACACACCTTCAAACGCCCTCCGACGAAGCCAGACGCACCATCAGGACGGGGATCGAACGTGGGAAAAATTAGTCCTACCGAGGGACATCATCGCCGCCATGCAACCCAAAACAAGACGCTTAACCTAACAGAAACGAGAGCAGGCGGGGGGCTGAGGTCCTCCGCACCTCCATGGCCCGAAGGTCATCAGAGACGGGACAGGCCGGCGACGGCGCCGACGAGAGGAGGAGGAAAGCCTGAAGTTTTTTTTTTTTTTTTTTTGTGCATGAGGAAAGAGGCTAGACAGATGTTTCGTAAAGATCCAAACTGAGCCTCCATACTTCAACTCGAAGCAGTGAACCTGCCATGCGTGATGGTCGATGGACCTCGATAAGTAGCTCTAGAAATAAAGAAAGGAAATAGTGATGATTGTTTGACTGGACCATTTTGGATCCAGATCGCAATGTTGAATGCACGATAAGTTTTCAAGCTGAAAGAAGTAGGCCGAAAGCTTTGCAGGTCACATCCCACTGTGTGTGATTTGTGAACTCCACGAGTCAGACTTTTGAGCGGTACGTCAACCCGATCCACATCGAAATCGAAGAAACAGTGGTACGGGCTGGCCGCTGATCCATCCAGCAGGGCAAACCCCACAAACCAAGAGGCACTCGACCAAGTCGGCAACCTCCTCTGACTTTTTGCCCTCGACCGGCCGGACAAAGCATGCTGCCTGAGATCGACGGGAAACGTGGCCATAGTTCTGAAATCCACGAAGCGGCCGTCGACGCAAGCACGTACGTATTGGAGATTTGAAGCACATCAGTATCGCCTGCCACGCGATCTCGCTTCAGGTCTCTAGTGAACCTACGCGGCACAAAGTCAGAGAGGGCGGCGGATCCAGCATGCAGTTTGGCTGAGCTCAACTGAAGTCCCACATCCAACCATCCAGAGTCCCTATATAAACGCACCCGCACCGCGCTGCAACCACAGATCGCACGACGCACAGACACGAAAGCGCAAGCATGGCGGCCACCATGAAGCTGTCACTCACCTTCGTCCTCCTCCTCTCCGGTATGCCTCCGTTCGCATCCTTGCTTGTGTTTACTATGATCAAGCAGCACTCCCTCTGACGCTTTATCCTTGCTTGTGTTTGTTGTGGATCGAGCAGCGCTGGTGGTGTTCGGGGACGCGCAGGCGACCTGCGACATCATCCGGTGCAAACAGGGAGGGTACATCACCTGCAAGAACTACCCCGGCCAGAAGCTCGACGGGTGCGCCTGCGTGTGCGCGCCCGAGGACGGCAAGGGCTGCCTTCTCCACCTCGACGACGGCTCCACCAACAAATGCACTAAGTACTGAATCGGATTACACGCGTTCGTCATTTTCATCTCTGCTCTCGTGTTTGAGTTCGAGCTCAATAAAGCTGCATGTGTGTTGTACATGGAGTAGGTAACGAATGAAATGTAAGCTTGTGTCGTGGAAGGAATGGAATGCAATTCGTTGATAAGTTTTGTAGTAGGGCTAAGGGCATCTCCAATGCCGACTCTCAAACCGCCCGTACACATCTGGGCCACACGATTCGAACGTGTTGTGTCATCCAACGTGGGCCTGTATCGACCACTTCTGACTGTCATGATCCACCCAACCGTCTCTTTCCTCGCCCGTCGTGTGGTTTAGCTTGCCGAGGAATGCCGAGTTGCTCCAAGCCAGCACGGCGGCACGGGCATCATGGTTGCCGTGTCGTACCGCGCCAGCCGACGTCAACGCTTGTGTAACCGCGCCCTGACGGCAAATACAGATGCCGGCCACGCGGACATCAACGAGGCGACAGCCACCATGTCCGCGCTCGTCGTCTTCATCAAGGAGAAGTAGAATACGTGAGGCCGTCGCCGCTTGGGTCCCATGAATGCCACCACCGAGGCAACGCCGAAGTACACAACCGGTGTCTTGCCCTCTGGCAGGCCACCGTCGCCCCCTACCCTAAAACCAACCCTGATCCGTGCAGCATAGGGACCCTTCCCCTCCGACTAAAGCATCAACCGGCGGTTCCACTCTGATGAGCGGTGGGGAAGCGAGCCGCCCTTTGCGCTGAAGCGTATACCTCCGGGGCACACAGCTGCCGGACATGGGGATGACAATGAAGATCCGTCGCGGCTGGCAGTAGACTAGTCAAGGGTATCCATGTCGTCAGAATGGATATCCACCGGCGCTGGCCGTAGACTAGTTTTATCCTAGTTCAATATCGTTTTCAGTTAAAAATGTGTCCAAAATGTAAACGTTTTCGTTCGATTTGTACGAAATCCGTTGTGTTTGCATGAATTTCATCTGGTTTGTTGAAAAAGTGTCTGAAATATATGCGGGCAACGTTGGATGGCGGCCTTCGGCCTTAATTAACTTTGAATAAAAGCAGTAAGCGGCTAAGCGCTCCTTTCCACATTCATGAAGTACAGTACAGCAATATACTACGTCCGTCCTGCTTTATTAGTCCCTCTTGTATTTAGAGTCATATTTTGATCAGGATTTTCACTAATAAATATAAGTTATACATAGCAAAAATAATATCAACAGAAACTATATTCAAATACGAATCCAACGATATAATTTTTTATGACATGCATTAACATTTTGCTAGTTAAATCTATGATTGAAGAATGACACAAAATACAAAGGGAACAAATAAACCAAGACGGAGGTAGTATATAATAAGTTCGCTACAAGTGCTCTTCACGAACAACTTATGGCCAGTTTGGGTAATTGGCACTTCCAGATAAGATTGCAATGTGTATGTGTGACAATGGTCCACTTAGTCTAGATCCAAGAGGCTGCTACCTTTTTTACGTAGTTGTTGCTCTGAACCTAATCGCAAGAGACATGTTACTTTCTTTAAGAAGGCCTAACGGGAAGGATCTGCCCACCTGAACTTTTCATCAATCCATGGTGCAAAAGGGAAACAACAGAAGCAGCAGAAAACACCTGCTAAAATGTGAAGCAAAATGGAAAATAGTCTAGAGCTGTGAAGTTCTAGACCCAAGCGAGAGCATCGCAACCGCCACAAAAGCACATCCACGACAATGTAACGGGCGACGACTTCACGCTGGCGCAGTTCATCCAGAACCCTAAGAGCACCCCATCACAGCAATGGCTTGGCGGGAGGAGCACTGATCTGATCTCTGTCAATGTGTAAGACCCCCAGAGGATGTAGTGATGCAATGGAGCTAGCGATTGGAAAACATAGCAAAGGGTTATTCGCCATGGATTTTCCTAATCTTTTGGTTCATGCCTCTCTGACTAACGAAAATGTTATCTTTCCCAAACGTGAGGGCATGGAAAGCTTCGGAAACCATCAAAAGATTTTGGAAACAACTATTTTGCAATCGAAGGTTTAGTGGTCATAATATGAGGCATAGGTGCAAAGCTCTTCCACATAGAGGATCGGTGGCGTACCAGTGGGGAGCATCTGCTCCCGAATGACATGTGCATGAACACAAGCAAAGAACATGTGCTCGATGGTCTCCTCATCGCCATAGAATGTGTTAAGGCTCATAAAAAGTACGTACACGCACATTGGTGGAGTCGTGAGCAGATCTTTTACAGTACCCCGTGTTAAAGTTGTATTTTATATATATGTATACGTGTTGTATACCCATTATATTTCCTTGTTGTACAAGTTGATCTAGTCAATATAAAGAGATGCCAGCCGGTTGAGGCTAACCACGGCAAATAATTCTTTTGATTTGGTATACAGAGCGGGTCGATCCGACCTAGGGTTTCGCTCACGCGCTTCCTCCGCCGCCATCTCTTTTCCCCGCTGCCGCCACCGCCGCAGCACCTCGACGCGATGGGTGACACCGCCGCCGCGTTGCAGCTTGCCCTCTCCACTTCGAGCACCTCGTTCAGTCCTCCGCATCATCCATCCCCGCCGGCGCCATCATCTCCGCCCCTACCGGCCAGAACCTCAACACCATCACGGTGCGTCTAGATCGCACCAATTATCTTCTCTGGAAGATGCAGGTCGTCCCCAACATCGCCGGCCAGGGATGGTACGGCTTCCTGGATGGCTCCTACGGAGCCCCTCCGACCACGATCACCGAAGGAGACAGTGCCAAGGCCGTGACCAAGCCCAATCCGGAGTACGCCTTGTGGTTCTACACAGATTAGCGTGTTCTCAGCATCCTCATCGGCTCCATGACGGAGGAGATCCTCGGCCATGTCATCTGCCGCACCACCGCGTCCTCTGTGTGGGCGTGCCTTGAGTCCATGTTCTCGGCGCAGAACAGGGCCGGGGTGCGCCAGATGCGGCGTCAACTCTCGACGCTGAAGAAGAACGACCTCACCGCCGCCACATACTTTCACAAGATGAAGGGTTTCGCGGACGCCATGGCCCAGGTGGGGTTGCCTCTCTCCAATGCTGAGGTGATCGACTACATCGTCGTCGGTCTCGGGCCTCAGTACGAGTCCCTCCAACATTCTCTCACGGTGTTGGCAGCCGCCGGCGCTGACAACCTCAGCCTATCGGATTTTTACTCCATGCTCCTCTCCTGCGAATCCCTCAAGGAGCAAAACTCCTTCGCCCCCGAGTTCTCCACCTCCGCTAATGCTGTGGCACGGCAAGGCGACGTCCGTGGAGGGGGGTGCATCTTCGTCGACACCACCAATGACGGCCGCGGCGGGGGTCGTCCTACTGGCTCGCACGGAGGCGGCCAGTACAACGGCGGCCAGCAGGCCTCCCGCGGTAACAACCTCCCCAACCAAAGGGGCGGTGGTTGTGGCAACTGCGGAGGAGGAGGACAGGGCAACGGCGGTGGCAGGCGCAACAACCGATGCGAGTGCCCCCACTGTCAAGTTTGTCGGTACTAGGGGCATGAGGCTCTCTAGTGCAAACAACGCTACAACCACGCGTTTCAGTACGACGAAAACCGTGCTGGCAATTCTGCCTCTTTCCAACCTGCCCCCAGTCAACCTTGGCTCTTCGACACCGGCGCCACGGATCATCTCACCAACAACATGAGCCGGATGAACATCCAGGAGCAATACAACGGCACGGATCAAGTGCAAGTTGCCAACGATGCAGGTTTGTCTATTACACATGTTGGTCATTCTCGTTTACCTGGTTCATCCGCCCCCATTGAACTCAAAAATATTCTTCTTGTTCCTGACCTTAGCACTAATTTGCTCTCCGTTTATCGTCTTGTTTCTGACAATAAAATCTTTGTTGAATTTCATAAATTCTTTTTCTATGTCAAGGACAAGTTCACGAAGAAAATTCTTCTTCGCGGTAGGAGTCGTGGCGGCCTCTACCCTCTTCCGTTCAGCGCCGTCACCTCTGGACGTCATGCGTCTTCCGGCGTTAGGCTGACTACCGAGCAGTGGCATCGGCGTCTTGACCATCCTTCAAATAAAATAGTTCATACCATTGTTAGCTCCAATAAATTGTTGTGCTCTCCAAACAATGAGTCCTCTATGTGTGATGCTTGTCGGCGTGCTAAGAGTCACCAGTTACCATAATTATTCTACTCGTGTTTCTACATCACCACTTGAGCTTATTCATACCGATGTTTGGGGGCCTGCTTTGCCATCTTCCGAGGGTTTTAAGTACTATGTCAGCTTCATTGATGACTATAGTCGTTACTGCTGGATATACTTGATCAAGCATAAATCTGATGTTGAGAGCATTGTTTACACTTTTCAAAACCATGTTGAGCGTCTCTTGAATGCTAAGGTTCGTTCTGTTCAATCAGACTGGGGTGGTGAGTATCACCGTCTCCATGCTTATTTTCAGTGCACCGGCATTGCTCATCGTGTGTCTTGTCCACATACCTCCCAACAGAATGGTATAGCTGAACGCAAGCACCGTCATCTCGTTGAGACGGGTCTAGCCCTCCTCGCACACTCCTCCCCGCCTCTTCAGTTTTGGGATGAAGCGTTTCTTACTACTTGCTATCTCATCAATAGGATGCCTACGCCTGTTATCAACAATGCCACACCCGTGTTTCGCCTCCTCAACATGCTTCCTGAGTATTTTTTTTCTCCGCACTTTTGGTTGTGTGTGTTGGCCTAGTTTGCGTAAATACAATTCACGTAAAGTCGAGTTTCGCTCTAGGATGTGTGTGTTTCTTGGTTATAGTCCCATGCATAAAGGCTACAAGTGCCTTGATCGGTCCGTTGGTCGTATTTACATCTCCCGTGACGTCGTGTTCGACGAGACGGTGTTTCCCTATGCCACTCCCGGTGCCACTGTTGATGTATCCAAACTCCTTCCCGTGTCGTTTCCGTCAGATGAGATAGTTACAGAGTACCGACACGCTAATTATGACACTACCTTGTTACCGGCTAATGCACCTGGTGTTGTTGTTAGTTCTCCTATGCAGGTCCCCGTGACGTCAACTTCGCCGCTCGATGTCCCTGCTCCATCAGCGCCACCGCCTCTGCATGTCTCGAGCAGCCCGCCTGGGCCCGCCTCTCATGCAGGCATGCCCGGTTCGCCCGAGCCGGCCTCTCCTCTGGATGCCTCGGACGGCACGCCAGGGGCCCGCTTGCATGCAGGCACGCAGACTGCTCCCAGATCGGCACCGCTTTTGCATGCCTCGGCTGGCGCGCCTCGGCCCGGCTCGCATGCAGGCACGCCCCGCTTGCCCGGGTCGCCCCGGTCGGCTTCTTGTGCCGCTTCTGGTGCCGACCCCGCCCAGGCCGATTCGCTGGTCCCGGTCGTCGACCACAGCCCGCGGTCTCGCTCTCCGTCGCCAGCACGGTCGTCTGCCTCGCCGGCTCCCGACGGGGCTTCTTCGCCTGGCATGTCTCCGGACCATGACGAGGCCGCTTCTTCGCCCTCGTCGACGTCTTCTACACCACCAGTGTCGCCGCCTCCAGCGCCTCCTGCTGCTGAACCGGCTCGGGTCATCGTCACGCGACGGTGCAATGATATCTCTCGTCCCAAGGTGTATCGGGATGGCACGGTTCGATATGATCCCTATCGTCGCCGTGCGTTTATGGTGGAGCATGCATCTCATCGTACTGCTCTCTCTGAGCCAGCTTGGTGTGCTGCTATGGAGGCTGAGTTCGAGGCACTTCAGCTAACAAAACGTGGATATTGGTACCCCGTCCACCTGGCACTAACATTGTTGGCAGCAAATGGATCTTCAAGACGAAGTTCCGTCCCGATGGTTCTGTTGATAAATACAAGGCATGGCTTGTGGCTCGAGGCTTCACACGGCAGTACGGTATAGATTATCATGATACTTTCAGTCATGTGGTTAAACCAGTCACTGTTCGCCTGGTGCTTGCTCTTGCTGTCTCTCGTGGTTGGTGCCTTCGTCAGATTGATGTGAGTAATGCCTTCCTTCATGGTTTTCTGTCTGAGGAAGTGTATATGCAGCAGCCCCCCGGCTTTGAGGATTCACGGTACCCTTGGCATGTTTGCAAGCTGCAGCGTGCTCTCTATGGTCTCAAACAGTCGCCTCATGCCTGGTATGCCCGTTTGAGTGACAAGCTTCATCAGCTCGGTTTTGTTGCTAGCAAGGCCCATACATCTCTGTTCATTTTTTATCATCATGGGGTTATTATATATATGCTTGTCTATGTTGACGATATTGTTTTGGCTGGGTCCTCTTCGGCTGTTGTTGAGAAACTGGTTACCGCTCTTTCTGGTTCTTTTCCTGTCAAAGACCTTGGGCGCCTGGAGTATTTTCTTGGTATTGAGGCCACTTATAATTCTGAGGGTCTGGTCTTGTCGCAGCACAAATATGCTCTTGATCTCTTGCATCGGGCCAACATGGAGCAATGTCGGTCTGTTACTACTCCCATGTCTACTTCTGACAAAATGTCTCGAGATCAAGGCCAGCCGTTGAGCTCTGAGTATGTTTTCAAGTACAGGAGTCTTGTTGGGGGTCTCCAGTATGTACCTCACTCTGACACGTCCTGACTTGTCCTTTGTTGTTAACCAGGTGTGCCAGTACTTGTCGCAGCCTACTACCACTCACTATGAGGCAGTGAAGCGAATTCTTCGCTATATCTGAGGTACTGTGTCTACTGGCTTGCGTTTCCGGCGCTCCGCTTCTATGGGACTGAGTATTTTCACTGATGCCGATTGGGTGGGCTGCCCTGATGATCGTCGGTCTACGGGCGGTTTTGCCATTTTTTCTTGGCTCCAACCTCGTCTCTTGGAGTTTTTGCAAGCAACCTACAGTTTCTCGTTCTAGCACTGAGGCAGAATACAAGGCTTTGGCTAATGGTACCGCTGAGGCTATATGGATACACTCGGTGTTGAAGGAGCTTGGTGTGTTTCTTTCTCGCCCTCCGGTGTTGTGGTGTGACAATGTTGGCGCCACATACTTATCTGCCAATCCAGTTTTTCATGCCCGCACGAAGCATATCGAGGCTGATTTTCACTTTGTGCATGAGCGGGTTGCTTTGGGTGCCCTTGATGTTCGGTTCATCTCCACTGGCGATCAGTTGGCTGATGTATTCACGAAGCCTACTTCTCAGCTCACACTTCGTCGTTTTAGTTCCAATCTCAACCTTGTTCACGACGGTTCAGATTGAGGGGGGTGTTAAGAGTTGTATTATATATTTATGTGTGTACGTGTTGTATACCCATTGTATTTTCTTGTTGTACAAGTTAATCTAATCAATATAAAGAGATGCCAGCCAGTTGGGGCTAACCACGATAAATAATTCTTTTTGATTCCCCGGTACACCATAAGGGCATTTTCAACACCGACCCGTAAACCTCCGGAATATTTCGGACCGCATTGTCCGGACAGTGAAAGCCATCCAACACGGTTTTGTATCGGTCCGCGGCACGGTCCGGGCGTAATTTCCTTCGCAAACCGGAGACAAACATGAGCTTTGCGGGGGTCCGTACTGATCCCACGCCCGCTTCTGACCGTCCTGCCCCACCAAAACTCCTCCCTTGCCCGCGCGTGTTCCCGCCTGGCGCCAGCTACCCGCATTCATGCCGCTGTAGAGTGCGCCGCTCAACAGTGAAGATGGCTCATGGCGGACGAGACCTCTCACTGCCTCTGGCATTGAAGCGGCGTGCCGGTCGAGGGCACCGCCCGCGACGCGTCTTCGGTGTCCGTGCTTGTTCAATGCCGGAGACACGTGCATGGACGGGACGGGGCGGATATCTACCACACCCGATTAATGTCGTTGTCCGTCCGTAGACACCTCGCTTCACCGGAAGCCGTTATTTAAAGGAGGACACATCCGGCTAACTCCACACCACAAGACAAGCCTCTCGCCATCCTCCTCTCTTGCACTACATCTGCCATGACTGTAGGCGGAGAAGCTCTGTGGGAGAGCCTTTCCACGAAGATGAAGCACGCCGTGGCTGCCCTTGCCGCCATCTGGCAGAGCCGCCGTGCAAGGCGGATCGAGGCTGACTTGCCGGCCAGCTTGCCCGAGGTCTCCGACGACACCGTCCTGGCTCCCGCGCCTCGTGTGCACGCCGGCTTCACCATAGAGCAGGCGCAGGGGCACTACAACACCGCTATGGCGGAGGTGCAGCCTGCGTCGGCTCCTCTGTCAGCGTTCCAGCAAGCACGGGAGGAACATAGGTACAACATGTTCCTCCTGGAACATCACCGGCTGTTGAAGGGTCAGATCTACGGCGAGCGGGCGAGCGAGGAAGCTACTTTATGTTAGTAGTAATCTCGATTCCCACTAGGACCTGGAGCTACGTAAACCTTGCGAAAAATATTTTTGTCAATGAAAAATGTAATGAATGTTTTTTCTCTGCCCTTCTACAGTGGCTTTTTTCCAACGTTACATTAAACTTATTAAATGTCATATGTTTAAATCTCTACAAAAAAGTGAGAAATAATGCCTCTAGAAATTTGAATACCAAACTAAATTTCAAAGACGTCAAATACCATACTCTCATACTTTCCATGATCATCCAGTAAAAAGTAGGAGTGGCGATAACATAAATCATTGTCATTTTAATTGCCTGAAGAGTACTATTGGAAGAAAAAAGCTGCTTCTTCATCTGTGTCTTCGAAAACCTTGATGTCACATCTCGTTCATAAACCTTGATGTCAGTAACAACAGTCCACCACTTCCACCATCACTCTCATGCACTGCTCTTCTACTCAATTTTTCTTCTATAACTCTTCCCAAATGTGTTTCAGATGAAGAAAAAACATATTTGAATATTTTTGTCCATGGACACGATGAACTACCCCGGCACTATCTAACCGTGGCACTTCAACTTCTTTCATACAGTGGTTCTTCTTTGTCTGGGTCTTCTTTCATGCTTATGGATGTACTAGAATTTTAGGTTTTCCCTGCAACTACTGGTCTTGCTTGCATCTGCATTTCAGTCTTATGGTGGTTCATTATGCTTAAAACATCGGGAAAAATTTAGCAAGCAACCTATTGCCAGATGTGTTTAAGGTTTTGGTCACATTACTCTCACTGCGCAAAGGCCGAGTTTTACTCGATAAGAATACTGCATACAAGTCGATGTGTGTCGCACAAAGCGACATAAACATAGTTTACAATCTATCAAGTTACATAAAAGATCTAACAGGTGGCGGTTAGTTGACACTCTGCATACTTATATATCTTGCTAGGTTCAGTAATAGGTCGACGACCAAGAAACCGTCACCGACACCACGGCACCGTTGCCGAAATGGTATTCTCTCTCTTGGCTGCCATGAACTGCTGCCTTGAAAGAAATCGACAGCTTTCCCTCCATGAAGTCAACAAACAGTGTATCTTCAAACGGCACAGCTGCTATGAAGTACTGTGGATGTTTCCCAGCAGAGGCAACGAACCGATCACACTCACGCTGCTCGCCCATGAAGTCATAAAGGCTCTTCGAAATCGCCGTGTATCCACACATCTTCACCTCCATGCCTCCGGCACCTTTGTGAAATTCAACTCTATCGTCGCCTCAAGCGCTCTACGAAAGATGATAAAATCGAACATGGCCGCACCATTTGTATCTCCATCGTGCACTCGATTTCTGTGTCATATAGACAACGACTCTCAATGAGATCGGAACACCCATCGACTAGAGTGACATCTTCTATATCTCCCTTTATTCTGATATCAACTTCGATCAAGCATTCAAATGTCATGGACATGCCTCTTATCGGACTCATCAAAGGCAGGTAGTCGCTGGTCTGAATTTCGACAGGGAAAAGAATTAGCATGTCAAAATCTTTTCTTGATGGCAACATGTCAGAGATGTTGCAACTATATAGCCAAGTTAGTTGAGACGTCAAATGAGATGGAACTTTTCAGAACAAATCAGCATGAATGTCTTGAAAAATAATCTACACGTGTTTAATTTTATTTATCATGTCATCTAAGTTAAGCTTACCAAGGATGTGTGCTGTGATACTGATGCATTCACATTTGAGGGCTTTCAGAGCCAAAAGAGGTGAACAGTGTGCATTTCTAAGTAAGATATATGATCACAAGTTCCAACTTTACTGTGAAGTGTTATGCTAATCTTGCACCATGATCAATGAATGTAAAAGCATTATATCCAAGACAAACATACAAATTTACTTAGATTATGTAAAGAGTAAAATACACAACAAGTCCTAAAACTATTTGAGGGATGCCTAGTTAGTCCTAATACAAGGTTGCTAAGTGTGTCACCCGCAGTCCTATCCGCGTTGTATCAGCTTTGACTTGCACATGTGGCAGGTTGACCACTGTCATGTGGCAGGTCGCCCCCGCCACCGGCAATCACCAGAGCATGCTGACCCGATTCCACCCATGTAGAGGACCACCACAACGAGCCGGACAAATCCCACCAGACTTGTTGTCCCACGTTCCACAACGTTTCAACTGGAATGTTTGTCCCCGACATCAGATGTCGAGCCGCTGCCCTCCACCTCCACCATTGGTGAGTTCTAGCTCGATTAGTCTAGTGTGTGCCTTCCTCTCTGCTCCCTTGTTATTTCCCATTGGTCAATTTTATGGTGCCGCTGTTGTAGCTCTGCTTCCACATGCGATGCACACCACCGTGATCGATCCCCTTTGCTTCCACGTTTCTGTCTTTTTTTTCCTGCTTTGTGCTATGCTATTAGCCTATGTACGAGAATTGCAAGTGTTTTGGTTAGTTGATGGCTAGATGGCATCGGCATAGGTGGAGAGGAGGGCAAGGGAGAGGAATAGATGATACGTGCAAAGATGAGGGGTAATAAAATTCAAAGAGAAGACCTTTCCGGGGAATTTGTGCAAAAAGTTGCCACATGGCAGTTGTCGACCTGCCACCTGTGCAAATCAAAGCTGATGCAGTGCAGATAGGACTGCAGGTGACACACTTAGCAAACTTTTAGTATGTAGATGTGCATTTTCATAGTATCAGGACTAGCTTGACAATCCTTAAATAGTTTTAGGACCTACTGTGCATTTTTTTACTCTAATGTAAACATGTCCATACAAAAATAGAAGAAAGCCGCAAAAGCTTGACTGGACACTACAGAAGACCATTATATGCACATTTACTACCAAAATATCAAGTCAAATTTAAGGCGTAAAAGTAATTACCGTGTTGATGGTCACTGGGTCAGTTCGGGGTCGATTGAAAAGATAATTTCGGTGATAATCCTCACCATCCCGGACTGCAACAAAACCATATACATCGACTGAACTGCCAATAGCTTGGAGATATGCCTTCAGCTTGATAGAAAAAACCTGGAGCATAGCCTGTGGCTCGTGAAAGCACCGCACCGCAGTCAAAGGTTCGCACCGAGTATATCGCTTTGGTGGCAAAACAGCTAAAAAAAGGATATTTATTCAGTATATAAGTACGTGTCTGCAAATAAAGTAAATAGACACAGGGTAAGGAAAAAGTTGCTTACTCTGAGATACTTCACTCATGTGATAATACTCGTGCCAACAAAGATCACCACTATGCCTAAAATCTCTCGAAGATTCTGGAATCATACTTAACTTCGTATTGACACCTAACTCAGCAGAAGAGATACTCAAAGCAGATCTCTTCAATAGTAGCCTTTTGATATATTCCATAGGACTAACCCTTTGGATAATTCCTATCCCTGATACAGACAAAAAAGGGCAACCTCGTGTCGGACCCTTCCCTGGACCCTGCGCAAGCGGGAGCTACATGCACCAGGTTGCCCTTTTTTGTCTGTATCAGGGATAGGAATTATCCAAAGGGTTAGTCCTATGGAATAAACAGAATTTGCCCTTGAATGCCAGTTCTGATAATATTCTTCAATAAGAAAACCTTAGCATTCATACACGTAAGTGAGAGTGGGGCAGGGAGGGAGAGGAAGTACCATCATCATCTGTAAGCGTATCACCGGAATCATCCTCAAGAGGGAGAAAATCATTGTAATAAGGGATGTTTCCAAGACTGTCATCATTTTTTAGGTCGAGATTGTTGCTAAGGCTGTCCTTAGCAGCAGTGGCGTTGCCATTATCACTGAGGCAACTTTCAGCACCAGTGGTGTAAAGCAACCGATGGCTGACATGTGTCGTTGGGAACTCATAGCCATGCTTTTGAAATCCTTCGCAACTAGGCATGAGATCAGAACTCGACAATGAAGCCTACAAAATAATAAATCAAACATATGTTACACATGGAAATCTTATAATCACTTTTTTAGGGACTTCAAAACATAGGTCTGAGAAATGTATGCACTAATACGACATACAAAAAAATACTTTGGCTGAGAACTAAGCAAATGAAAACAAGCGCAAGTGAAACAATTGAACTGAATTCGAAAAGCACCCCTCAACGTCGAGTAAGGAGCTACAAACCTGTCGGCCTGCCATAGAAGATGGAGATGGTGAAGTAGCTAACTTTTTCTTGCTTGTGCCCTCCTCAGCAAACCCATGGCCACGTTTCTGAAACCGCTCACAACTCTGGATGAGATCAAAAGTTGAACGCATGCACACCTACAAAATGAGAACTTGGAAATGTCTAATGAAGAAGCGCAAAAACTGATCACTATGTGGACTTTGAAACATACGTACAAAATACAGGTTGAATGCAACCCCACTGATGAACAAAAAGCAAACAAGAATGGCAACTAATGCAAGTGAAACATTTAAACTGACTAGACAGAACATGTCCATCTAGTAATGTATTCCCAAAAGAACTATTTTACTTTTCTGACTTATTCAGTCAATTCAAATAAGACATGTCTTGTTCAGGTCAATAAACAGAGCTGGGGAGCTTCACCAAATAGCTACAAACCATGGCTGCCCGCCATAATACGTATGTACTGACAACGCGCTGAAGAGCATTGGGAAACTGATATTACAGCTGAGATCAAGGATGACCACGGAATCCTACCATGTGGGAAGAAACTGAGACTACCAGAAGAGAAGAGGAAGGACTTGATCAGTCAACCTCTTGAGCAAGCAAAAGCGGGGAATCAATCTCTTGGTGTAAACCAGCCATAAGTTGTCATCTTTGCTACCGAAGAACAAATAGTTGGATACATAGAAAAATAAGGTGAGACACAAGTGCCAAGGAGGGTATTACATCGCTTTTAAAACTAGTCGTCAGGCACTATAGTTCCTGTGGCAAAGGATTTAATTCTGGTTCCGGTCACTCAATTGACACAGATACCAAGGAAAAAGGACACGGGACCAAAGACAGGAAGGGAAGAAGATTAATGGAAGTGACAAGGTTGGATGGTGGTCCTGCACTAGCTCTTGAAGTGCTGCCCAATGGACAGTGGACCATCGATGATTCTGCTGATGAGACAGGGTCAGAGATGGAAGTTAAGACGCGGAAAATGGAGTTCTCGTCCCCGAATGCATCATCAGCCAGGGTCAAAGACCCACAATGGCTGTGGGACTTTTGCCCCAATGTGTAGGGTAAAAGAAAGACCCACAATGTATCTGCTAAGTATGAACTGCCAGTGCTTTGGAAGCCCGAGGCAGTTCATGAAATCTTCAGTTTAGTGGATTGTATAATCCTATGGTGGTGTTCCACTGCAGAACAAAGATGAATAAACCCAGGTGGAGATCTTTCAGCCGAGAATTGGCTCCCACATAGACTGAATGTTCCATGCAAGAGATGTACTGAAAGCCTGTCTCTATTTTGGAGGCGGATGTCACTGCATGGCTGCAATCTCTATGGTCTCAGTTTGGCGTCATCTTGTCTGATGGTTCTGAAGGAAACAAAGGAGATGAGCCTGATTTTATGGCAATCCTAAAAGGAAGCTTAACGGGAATAGTTGGTTCCTTCTTAAGTCGGTGACTTTATTGAAACCCTTCATGAGCATGAGCAATTTGGTCGCAATGAACATGAAGAGTGGAAGATAGCATACTTGCGAGAATTATCATTCAAGAACCTCGTAATGTGAAGGTGCACCTCAACCAAGCCCTAGTGAGGCGAGAAATTTCAACGTCTTTTCCTGTGTACTCTAGTGGAACAAATCCCTACGACTAACTCCGCTCAATGTGCACTGCTGGTGAGGACAGAGTAACCGATCGAAAGCAAACTGAGAAACATTTCCAGTATATGAGAACATGCTGCAACGACATGAAAGCGATGAGAAACATGGTAGCTGAGGCTTGGCAGAAGGGTGGTCATGTACAGAATTCGTGACACCGACACGTAAGATAAACTTGATGCTGTATGATCCTCGGTGAAACCCTGGAGCCTCACCTCCTTTGATGGTGTCAGAAAAGGAGATAAGGTGCCTTCAGCATAAGCTAGGTGAAAATCAAGGCTGCATCGATCGGGTCAGCTCCATCAGTGAATGATAGAAGGATCATACAGAAGCCGAAAGATATGTTGGCAAGAGAAAAGGGCAAGGGACGACAGAGGTCCCGGTCCCAAGTTCAATGGTTGTCAGCTAGTGACAAGAAGGCAACATTTTTTTTCAACCCCTGTAGACAAGACAACCAGAGCAAGAAGAAACAGAATTGCCAACATCTGTAAACCTGATGGCATGTCATAATTGATCAAAAATAAATCAAAGACATCATACAAGGGATAAATTCTAGACACCTTGAGAACCGAACAAGAGTTGGTTACCCAGTTTGTGCCAACAATTGCTATCGATCGTCACATGAATAAGCTATATATAGTGTGCACTTTCACTGACGATCGAACCAGTGGCGAAAGTAAACATGTACCATGTAATTTTTGTTGATTCCAAATACCACTTATCCTCCAGATTTAACAAATTTCACTGGCCAATGTCATCATCTACAAACTCGCTTCGGGAGTTGTACTAGCTAATTGCGTGTAATAAAGATAGCAACACACGTGAGGAACACTTAACAGAGCAGTAATGTTTCCTGTTGTGGTAAAAACGATAGAAACCAGATAGAAATCGATAATAATAATAATAATAATAATAATAATAATAATAATAATAATAATAATAATAATAATAATAATAATAATAATACTCCCTCCGTTCCCCTATATAGTGCGCCTTTGCTTATGGCGTTTATACCAAGATGTGTGCTGGCCCTTTTATCTGGACTAGAAATGCCCTTTGCTTTTGTCAGACTGTAACGCATGTGGGTGCATGCAACTTCGCTGCAGTGGTCCAGCAGAGGGATATCTTCGTCCAAAGGTGTTAATGCGCACTACATTCCGGAATTTGATCCAAATTGTTATGCGCACTATAATATGGAACTGAGGGAGTAATAATAATAATACGCAAGGGGCAATTCGAGTTTCGAGAACGACCTCGTTCGCCATGTGGAACGAGTGGCGCGCCTCCTCCCGAGAGAAACCCTAGGCTGAACTGAGGAACCGGGGGCCTTGGATCTCCGCCGAATCCGGTGAGGGCGACGGGGAGCGGTGCTCGTCGAGGTGCGGCGACGGATTTTGGCGGAGGGCGGCGGCGGCGACGCGTTCGAGGTGCGGTGGGGTGGGAGGGGACGGAAACTCTGTGGGGCTATCGACCACCCAATTTCTATTTTTTTGGGCCGCCTCCGTCCGGCTCTCGGGCCCGTCTATCTCGGTTCTCTCGGGCCCGTCTATCGGGACTCCGATTTCATTAAGACTAGAAGAACTCCCGACATTGATGATTTTTTTACCATCAAATTCTCACACACACTCTCCTCCCTCCCTCTTCCTCACTCTCTCTCCCTCTCTCTCTCTAACACACACACATAGCCTATTTTCCCCGCCAATAAGACTTACTCAATTGGCACGGGCTTTTTAAAAACTTACTTATTGCGTATATAAACATAATGCATGTCAAATTTCAGATGTGTAGAAAAATTGAATTTCACTTTAATTGCAATGTATTTAGATAAAAAAAATGTAATTCAATGACCTATACTGACTCATCTGATGCACAAAATAAAAGAAGGTGGTTTAAGAATATACAATAGTTTTGCACTGCATCACAAACGATAGATAACACCTGAAAGCGTTTTTATACAGGTGCTATCTACTCCCTCCATTCCTAAATATAAGACATTCCTAAATATATGCCATCAGGTTTTATGCCAAGATCGAGGTAGTAGAGCTCCCTCAATCTCTCTTGCCAAGCCCTCCCTCTGACCATCAATAGAACGGTCACTCTCGCTTGCCCTGCTTTTGAAATCTCCTTCTGTGCCGCCACAGATCAGTTGGTAGCATAGGCCGAGCTCTCCCATGTATCATCACATTTAACAAAATACGCATCTATGCTTACTTCTCTTCTATCATCACAACGGATGCTATAAATTTGCTTGTGTCCTCGTCATAAATCTGAATCCTGCACAATATGAAAAAGAAAGAAAGTCAGATTTGTTAATACAACAATGATAGTTCTTTGGAAACACGTGCTACGTAGAAACTGGCCATGATAGTACGGATGTCATGTGGATGGACGTATTTGTCCAGGAATAACCAGGAAGAGTACTCAGAGCTCGACAACCCACCGGAGAGATCAGTGCACCCTACTTTAAACGTAGTTTCGTGGTTATGGCCGAGGCACATGTCGCCACGGTGGTTGATGTTGCAGCAATACCTGAGTCTGGCTTCAAAATTCAAAGAACATGGCGTCGTCGACAACACCCAAGGATGCAGTGAGAGCATGGAGACACTACAAGAAATATGTCAACTAGTGACCTTCTCTTAGTGACCCTAGCTGAATTAGTCGTAAATCCACGGCCATTTCGCTTAGAAGGGCTCAAACCCTGAATTGCCTTAGACCAAATGGTCATAAAAGCAAACAAGAGTGGTCCATGACCTTATTTCTACCTGATTACGACCAATATAAATGGTCATGAGATTGTGAACGTGGATGCATTAGTACTTATTGCTATGACTAGGCGCCACCTCATCAGTTTTGCCTATGTGTCATGTCCATGTGTCAATTTTTGCCCTAGGTTGTGAAGCAACCTATATTTCTGTTATTCCAAAAATTCCCAAAAAATTCTCATAAATTGTTTCGATCATACCTTCATCAAATATGTCAAAAACCTTCCTTGCCTAGTTCAAAAATAACTCAACAATATTCATTTTCCTATTCTGTTCAGAGCAGCACTTTGTGAAGGAAGTGTTATTTATATATTCTTGATTTCCCTAAAAATTTGTGAAGACATTCTTCTTAGTATATGATCATCCTCAGCCAAAACTCACGCCCATTGGCCATGTGCATTTTCCGTACCGCTAATCAAACACTTGGCTGCTAATTCATGTTTGAGCATAGTTCGGTCTCCTCATGAGAATCTTATGTTATAATTTTTTTCCTAGCACCTACCTGGGGAGTGTCCAACCCACTAGACATTCCTAGGCCGCCTAGAACACATGGCAACGCCACGGTCACGCGATGACCACGCGGCGGGCATGCGAGCTTACGCGCTTTAGAGTTGGGGCCCTCGGCCACCGTCCAAACCTCGATGTCTCGCCACCAAACCATGTATTTCTGATTAAATAGATACTTAAGTATCTAGAAATGATTTTTGGAAAAAATAAAGAGTAAACTATGAGGCAGCTGCAGTTCAAATTTGACCCGCTTCCTATTGAATCGGCGGGAATTTGTCTTTTTCACCAGAGGTGGATCAAAACTTTTGACACCCAACCATTTTGTCAATTGTGCATTAAATATGGCCTAGTATTTTATAAAATTGATTAGGTCCAATTTTGCAACAAATATATGGTAGGTCCTTCACAAAAAAACTCATTTCGGGCACTCGAAAAATGGAAAATGTATTTTCCGTGAAAAGAAAATGAAAACTCCCTTAGGAAACATTGTTTGGAATTCCAATATGCACCCTTGTGCACCATATGAGATCATTTGAACAAACTATGCCATGAATGTGGCCATAAGATTGATCATTTGGCTTGAAAGCCATGAATCTTCATGCATGATAGCTCATTTCTGAAAACACTTTTTTAAAGTAATTGCTGTATTACAAGTTTATTATTTTTTATGGAAACTTGGTCACATGTAATGACACAATGCGAAGGTTTTGCAATTTTTTGATTTTTTTTTGATTTTTTTATGCCCGTTTCAAAATACGGTCAAAACGGCGGGCTTGACCGTTCCTAGCTAGTGGTTGAATCTTGAATTTTTTTTGGTGTTTCTCTGATTAAATAGATAGTTACGTACCTATAAATGATTTTTTGAAAAAATAAATAGCAAACTATAAGGCAGCTGCAGTTCAAATTTGACCCGTTTCCACCTGAATCGGCGAAAATTTGTCTTTTTCACCAGAGGTGGATCAAAACTTTTTACACCAAACCATTTGGTCAATTGTGCATTAAATATGTCCTAGTATTTTATAAAATTGATTTGGTACAATTTTGCAACAAATATATTATAGGTCCTTCACAAAAAAACTCATTTTGGGCACTCGAAAAATGGAAAATGAATTTAAAAGAACTCATTTCTCATAACTCTTTAAAAAAATATCTGTCTTATTTCAATTTGTGATTATTCCTGAAAACTATAGTCAAATTTGCTGACACAATGAGAAGTTTTTTTTTCAAATTTTCAGATCATAATAAAATAGCTAACATGATTTAGCGCATTACTTTTAGTCAATTACGACCAATTTAAATGGTCAAAGTATCATACCGGTATACTGCGTTTTGATTGGTCCAGGGACCTCTCACGCGGATCATGGATAAATCACCGTCGGATCCTCCTGGATCCAACGGCCCTCACCTCACCCTCTCACGGTCTCACCCACCCACCGCGAGCTACCCCTAAAAAAACCATCGCACAACACTCCTCTCTCTCCCCGCGCAGCAAACCCTAGAGCTCTCACCCTCTCCCTCCCTCTGGATCCACCGCCGCCGCCCCAACCTCATTCCCTCCCTCTGGATCTCGACGTGCCGCCGCCCCCACCCCACTCCTCTAGCGTTCCCCACACACTCTCACCGCTCAGAGACCCCCACCCTTGCGGAGCCAACGCGCCGGTGCCTCCTCCGATCCAGATCGACACCCCCCCTTCCGCCACCCCCGCCCGCTCCGCCTAATCCACCGCTGCCCACATCGGCGCCGCCGTCTCCCTCGGACCACGCCGCCGGTAGGGCTGGACTAACGAGCAGCTCGGCTCATTAAGCTCGTACTCGTTAAGCTCGTGCTCGTTAAGGCTCGGCTCATTAAGCTCGTTAAGATTAACGAGCAGAAAACCCTGCTCGGCTTGGCTCGTTTGAAGCTCGTTAAGCTCGTGAGCGCTCGCGAGCGCTCGTTAACAGATTATAATGTGTTATGATATACATGATGAATGTGTAGGTATGGTTTTTAAGATGAAATATGGTGACTACAAAAATAAATAAAGTAGTTTGTTGCCTCATATGTCGATTAGATTAAATAGATGGGCTGAGGTGCTACAAAGAGTTTGTCACATAATATGAAAATATGTGTTGTGTTGTTATAACGAGCTTAACGAGCTACTCGTGAAACTCGTTAGCTCGCTCGTTAAGCTCGTTAAGCTTAACGAGCTAAAATCAATGATTGGCTCTGTTCATTAAGAAGCGAGCTACGAGCTTAACGAGCCGAACTATCGAGCGCTCGTTAAGCTTGCGAGCTACGAGCTTTTGGTCCAGCCCTAGCCGCGGTCTTCCCTACACTCTCCCCTCCCCTCCCCTTCCCTACCCACATAAGAATAAAAGAGAAGAGGGAGATCGAGTGAGCGTCATCAAGGGCGCGGCGGCCATGGAGCTCCCTCCCAAATCGGACAGCGCCGTCGTCAAGGGCTTCTGCAACACGGGTTCTCGACGCACGCGCGCTTCCGCTTCTCCGACGAGGCGGCCGTGCGTGAGGAGGCGGCTGCTTCAAGATGCATGCCTACCACCAAGCTCCGTCCGTCTACTGCCGAGAGGAAGGCGCGTTGGACCACAGGCCACGCGCGTTGCCTCGCCGCCGACCGATCCGGGAGCGCCTGGCCTGTACGCTAGCCTGACTCTTCCCTTTCATTTCCGCCTGCCTACAAGTTTGGCGACAGTCGCCACAGCCGGCGACCTCACCTGACCTTCTTTTCTTATGATATATCCAGCACGCCACGGCTTCCTTCGTTGACCAAGGTGAGGGGGGAGTTCTTCTGCTCGGCCGCCTGACTGATGGATGCTCGTCAAGGTACTCGCCCATCTTCTCCTCTGAGATTCACTCTTCTTCCCTTCCCTCAGCTCATGTGCTTTCTGTTGGTTTCCTCACGCAGGTACACGCGAGGGACACCCAGTTTCGTCAAGGTGCCTGATTCGTTTCGATTTCGATTTGCTTCTGCTTTTGGTTGTTGCTCAGTTCTGTACTGTTGGTGATGCCATGGTCCTCCCTTTCCATTGTTGCAGGAGAAGAAGAAAAAACCCTAGCTAGGCCTGGAGGATGTGTTGGATTGGAGAACCACCCGAGCAGGGAGGGAGGAAGCAAGGAAGGTCACCATGGACCTCGCCCAACTCCCACCCTGCAGCTGCAGGTAATCCCCTCCCTCTCCCCGCCTTGTCAGACCTGAAGATGCAGTGTCTCTGTGCAGTTTGTGAAGATATTCAGTAATCTCCCTTTGTTCGTTTCGCTCTGGCGACCGTCAAGTGTTTGATTGGAGTATACGCGAGGAGAATATGTCATGTATTTCATTAGACAAATAATACTGCATGTATTTGCATGCTTGCATGATTGTGTCAAATACTTGTTATGTACATGTAGTGGCACAAGAGTCAAGATTTACTAGTGCTTGCCTTCTTGTGTTATCTGGACACACTGGTTAATCTACTTTTCTTGTGATTTCCCAATTCAATATCTAAGAAATGAATCTATAGACTTTAATGAATTCAATGTATGATCCTGATGAGAATTATATGATATCTACCTGTTTTTATCCTTGACCAGTATCAGTTGTGGTAGCTCTTAAGCGACACATACTTTTTCTCTCTCCGAGTTCCTAAGCATGGTATCATATTTTTGTTAGCTAGAACATACAATCTTTGAATTTGCTGAACATTAGTAGCTAACTAAGTTGTGCCCCATTGATGTCTAAATTGTTACATTACATCTAAAAAAGTTAGCCTCAACTAACTATGAAGTTTAGAATGTTCAAATTCAGATATTAAGTTCTCAAACTGGACCTGCTTTGGGACTTATATATACACAAATCAGTATTGAAGTAGATTTGTATGATCTCCTGTTAGTAAAATTACAACATAAAATAACTTCCCATGTAGTTCTTCTATTTTTAGTTTGGGTTCAAGTGATTGGCAGGCCTAGTGGTTGTGCGATTCTGTGATCCTATCGTGTAAAATTTATATGCACACCTCATATGAATCTGTGATCATATCCAGTGAAATTTATATGCATGTTCCACTCCACTGTCTACACATTTACTTAGTAATACATACTTCTGCACTTCTGTTATGCTTCCCTCTTTGTTTGTATGCGGCGGCCAGGCTGCCTATTTTGTAGCAGTCTGCTTCCATAGTGTTTGTATGGAGTCGAGATAATTGTGTTTTCCTCGGCTGCAGGTCAGCAGACACGGCTCCTGCTATATATGCTAAGCTGCCGCCAGTGTTTGTGCAATGTTGCCGGCTTAGAGTATCATCTCCAATAGCTGCTGCCTGTTGATGTGCTTGTTGTGGTGCCATGTTCTTCTCCTGAATCTGTTGTATGCTTAGCTGATTAAACATGCCGTTTTTTTAGTATTTTAGTCTGACGGTGTTTCTTTTTTTGGCTCAAGTGCTTAACTGATGAGCTTATGTTGAAGTGTGCTGATTTTGCACTATTGAAGTTGATAGGAGATACTATGGATGCAAGATTCATTGTTTGTTCTTGCTCACTATGTGCTTAACTAATGATGATTGTTGTTGTTAGAAATTATGATTGCTTGTGTCTTAATTTTTTTTCTTCTGTAATGATGATATGAAATGTCACGCAGGTCCTTATTGGTGCTGCTGCTGCTGCTGTGGTTGTCGGAGGTGTTGCTGCCGCATTTGACGGAGCTGCAGTCCGAGAATGTCAAGGATAAGATCATCCTCGATGGGAATGCCATTGAGCTCATCTCCCGCTCTGCCGCCCTCATCAACTAGGTGAATCAAACAGGACCCAGAACCTGTCTTTGTTCATGTGCATGTTGTGCTGCTTGAATAATTTGGTTGATGAGATGCAAATGATATTGTATCATGTTTGCTTATGCTCTTTGCGGAAACTAGTATGCTAGATGTTCTTAGAAATCATTGCAATGCATGTCTTCAGATATTGGATGTCGAGTGTTCTTTCTTTGCGTTGCATATATGGCTGCTTGTGTTGTTCAACATGATGCAAATAGGGCTACTTCTGCCGTTGTGCTGTTGTTTGTGGTTTGTCCAGTTTTGGCCTATATAGCTGCTTCTTTCTCTTCATGTATTATTATGTGCTCCATAATGATTTGGTTTTTGCTTCAATATAATCTGCTTCTACATTCTGTTCCTGTGTAATCTGATGTGCAATGATTCAGTTTTTGGTTCCATATAATTAATCTGCTTCTATGCTCTTTTCTTGTGCAATTTTCCTGCTGTTCTATGCGTTCGCCTTCCAAGGACAACATATATGTGCTTTACTTACTTGTTTTTCTTTATTTAAGCTGGTAGCTTTTTATGTTCACTCTTTTTTAGGAGCTTCAGGCCTAATCTTTTTGAGTGTGAAGCCGTGAAGCCAAGTGCGAAGCAGCGAAGCCCTACTTAGGAAGATGGCGAAGCAGCAAAGCCCTACTTAGCAAAGAGTTTTTTGATTCTGTAGTATACAGTAAATTGTAATATTGTAACAGATTGTAAAAGACTAATGTAGTGTTATTTGATGAATTATATTTGTCCCGTCCTATTTGAAATAGTGATTATGTATGTTAAAAATATGTGAAATGGAAACTTGACGAGCAGGACCAATTTATGTCCCACTTATGAATATAATCTGAGAATTTTTGAAATTTTTGACATGTGGGACCCATCTGACTAGTGGGACCAGCTCTAAAATAAAACAATTGAAAAATAGAAAATCAATTGATGGAAAGAGGGCCATGGCCCAACAAAAATAAGGCTGCAATATTGGGCTTGGCCCATGAACCCAACCAAAAATTGACAGATAGAAAAAAACACAAATGAGCTGAATTGTTGGGCTTGGCCCATGTAAAACACTGAATCGGACCGGGCTGATTCTTGTGCCACATCAGCTTGCCATGCTGGATGCCTACGTGGTCTGGGGATGTTGCTTGTGACCAAAAATTTGGTCGTGGAACCAACGACCTTTTACACATCGCAAAGAAGGTCGCTATAGTCAGTTTACGACCGCCACCTTTTGACCTTCTGGTTTTGGTCACAAAAAGGTCGCAAATGAAAAACTATGACCTTTCAGTGACCAATAGTGGTGGTCACAAGTTGACATATTTCTTGTAGTGAGCCCGCTCTGCCAAATGGGTTCAACGCCACGTTCAGCAGGAACAGGTACTGTCGGCCTTTGGCACGGGTCGAGAAGGCTTTGAAGTCGTCACAAAGCTGGACCTCGACGCACACCCAGGCCCGAAGCTCAATCGTGCACGACCACCCGTGCGCGTCGGCGAAGTGGTCCAGGAGCACCGCCGTGGAGCGAGCGAAACCACAGTCTGCCTGCGGGCAGTAGCACGACATCGTGAGGGCACGCCTTGAGGTTGGGGGGTGGTCGTAGTAGGCCGACGTGGTGGTGCAGCAGTGGGCGGCGTTGGCGCACGGCACCCGGATGGACTCCATTAGCCTCTCCAGTGCGATGTTCCAGTGATAGCCGCTGGTCAACCGGACGTGACACACATGGCACCTTCTTGCAGCCATCATCTTGTCGCGGCACCACGAGCATATGGTATGACCGAAACCACACTGCACCCAAGCAGAAATGATGTTCCAGTGTTATTGGTACACAAACTTGTGATGGATCGGCCTAGCATGGACGACGAGCGTACGCACTTGGAAGACTGGTGGCTTGAGAGGGAGGTAGCAGATGCCGCAGTTGAGGGTATCGGCGTCATCCACTATCACAGTATCATGTTTGCAAGCGCTATGCGCTTCGGTGCCGGCTCCATCGTACCTGGAACCCGAGATGGTCGTCGTTCTTGTTCTTCTTCTCTTTTTTTCCCTCTAGAAATACTAACCACATCTCCTCCCTCTTCGGTGGTCTCGGGCCAACACCTTGAATCTGGAGGTGTCGCGGGCGCTCCTCCTGATGCCACAAACCCTCACCGCCGACTGCCTCACACGGATGGCCGTCCTGTCCTGCATCCTGCCTTGTACCGCAACACCGACACCAGCACCACCGATCCCCGTTCCCGGCGCCACCCTGCCATAGCAAATTAAATAGGTACATAAATGCTTTCATGATGAGGTTTATTTGTCATGATAGGTATATGCACGTGCGTTGCATCGGGCATTAATTTTTTTTAAGCGACAAGGGAACATATGGGCACACATCATGATGCAAATAAAATAACAAAAAGGAGATTATGTTTTGGTTATGAAGCATAGAAGTTCTGACAACTTTGTCCTAAGATATACTAAAGCCAAAGAATATCATAGAGGGAAATCAAATTATCTGAACGACATGATGTTATTTCACAAAATAAGTTAAATGTACATTTAAAATTTAAAATTTCCAATTGGTTATCTTTACATGTAAATAAAAAGGTGGAGTCAATATTACAATAGCTTACCAAAAATGTTCCTCTATGAAAAATTATCATGAAGAATCACCTGCCAAGATTAAAAACTGAGAGCAAGTCTGCAAAATAACAAATTGTTAACAATATGTTCAGTAATATAAATCTCACTGTTCTTGCACACCCTTGAGACTTGAGAGCATATCATTTTTTTCCTTCAGACTATACTCTCGTCTGTGAACAGAAAAAGAAAACCATAGAAACTAAATTCAAGTCTGCAGAATAACACAAAGCATCACTAACAGTTAAGTACCATGTGAATGGAGACATATCATACCATCCTTTTTACCTTCTGACTGCACTTCTATTTGTGAGAATTCCAGTAAGTAGATGGACAATTTAGCAAAATATAACCATTGGAATATGGGAAGCCGTATAAACTGAATAATGTAGATAATATCACATGTGCATTATTGGCCTCTAAGATGGAACAAAACTGAATACTACCCAAAACAACACACAAATCTGACTAACACTTTTAAAATTTCATATCTCTCCTATACTACCTAATAAATTCAAGTTGGGTGGCAACGCACGGAGCTCGCTCACTCGGAACCGGCGAGGAACGCCGCCGCCAAGAACTTGGAGTTCAAGCCCCGCCGCTGGACCTCCTCCCGCGCCTCCTAGATCATGTCCACACCATCCCGGAACATGATTCGACTCCTACTCGTCGCCTCAGCCGGATCTGGCCGGAGATCACCGTCGCCACACCCGGCGGCGCGCAGCAGCGTGGCGGTGGGTGGCGGGGCACTGGAGGCGGCGCACTGGAGGTGGGGGGTGGCGCGCAGCAACGTGGTGGTGGGTGGCGGTGCACTGGAGGCGTGGGCGGGGTCGTGCGGGTGGGGGGTTCTTTTTTTATTTTCTCTCTTTGTTAGGAATGCAATGCGTACTTTATTAGTATGGAAGGAGATCGGTGGGAGAAATAAATCGGAGAGGGAGGTGATTTGTTTGGAAGGTGATCTTCTGTATATGGTATTATTTTTGAATTCTTAATTATCAAATATTTACATGATTAAATTGAATCGACACCTGCCAGATCAAGCACGAATATATGGTAACTAATCTGATGGGTTTATGTGGGTGGTGAAGCGAAAAGGCAGGTGGGAGGGAGACGAAATAAAACCAGCGAAATACTCCCTCCGTCCGAAAATACTTGTCATCAAAATGGACAAAAAGGGATGCATCTAGAACTTCTAGATGCATCCCTTGGACAAAAAGGGATGCATCTAGAACTTCTAGATGCATCCCTTTTTGTCCATTTTGATGACAAGTATTTTCGGACGGAGGGAGTAAAACCAACGAAAGTGGTGAGACGGAAAAAACCAGCGAAAAATAACCGGCGGACTATTCACCAACTGCTCTATTAGGAGTAGAGAAAAAGTTGCCCCATTAATTGCGGAAAAAACAATCAAAAACCGATACCAGCTAGGGCACACAGGTCGATCTGGCTACCAACAAGACTCACGCACATCATCGTCGAGGTTGTCTACAAATGTCATCCTCATCACCGTCCTTCGAGCAAACGGCTCTGACTTCATTGCAGACGACCCCTCAACTTCTTTCGGAACAAAATCAAGGGCTAGGAAGCTTCAACTTATTAAAAAAAACAAGCATCACTAGAGAAAGAAAGCATGCCTTGCATCAACATAATAGTCTAATCTGTCAATCACATGGCGTAGTTGCCCGTTGCATCGCCTTGTGTCACCGCAGCTCTGACTTCATGGTCAAGGACATATGCCACATGATCGACCACAAAAACAAAGTTGCGGCCTTGCTCCTCCTGCTATCACCATCGTTGTCGCAATGCTTGCGGCAATGTCGCACCCACATCGCATGTCAGATACCTGACGACCACGATGATGTTTGTGTCCTGCCCTTTGGAAGTGCGAGAAGGATCACTGTTAAAAATTTGTGTGAATATGTGCATTGGGCTACGGTTAAGCTTGGCGTACACAGAGGGTTAGCTATTTGAGTCGAACACTTGTAACCTAAGCTACTATATAAAGGCATTCGGGGTGACCAAAGAGACTAGACATAAATCGGTAGGCTAGACAAAGAACACAGGAGGGACGGTCCGACATCCTATATAAAGTAATTTGGTACATAGGGAGGAGCGTTTGTGGTCAATGCCCCAGAAAATAGTCATGTTGACGAACCTCGTTAACAAATCCCGAAGTTAGGCTCATGTTGTGTGATTGCTTGTCCTCGACAGATTGATGTGCACCTTGATTATTCTAAGAGAACAATGTTGACCTTCTTGAGTTAAAACTAGAGCTGGACATTCCGCTCCCCTCCTCTTAGCCCCTGCGTCGTGTTGGGGAACGTAGTAATTTCAAAAAAAATCCTACGCACACGCAAGATCATGGTGATGGCATAGCAACGAGAGGGGAGAGTGTTGTCCACGTACCCTCGTAGACCGTAAGCGGAAGCGTTAGCACAACACGGTTGATGTAGTCGTACGTCTTCACGATCCGACCGATCCAAGTACCGAACGTACGGCACCTCCGAGTTCAGCACACGTTCAGCTCGATGATGATCCCCGGGCTCCGATCCAGCAAAGCTTCGGGGATGAGTTCCGTCAGCACGACGGCATGGTGACGATGATGATGTTCTACCGGCGCAGGGCTTCGCCTAAACTCCGCGACGATATGATCGAGGTGGAATATGGTGGAGGGGGGCACCGCACACGGCTAAGGAACAATCCGTAGATCAACTTGTGTGTCTATGGGGTGCCCCCGCCCCCGTATATAAAGGAGGGAGGGGGGAGGCCGGCCGGCCCTTGTGGGCGCGCCAAGGAGGAGGAGTCC
>NC_041387.1:56757096-56764139 GCF_002162155.2 Triticum dicoccoides | reverse complement strand
CTTTCCTACTCCTACTAGGAGGGGAAAGGAAGGGGAGAGGGGGGAAGGAAAGAGGGGGGCGCCGCCCCCCCCCCTAGTCCAATTCGGACCAGAGGGAGAGGGGCGTGCGGCCCTCCCTGGCCGCCCCTCTCTCTTCCCACCAAGGCCCATGTGGCCCATTAACTCTCCCGGGGGGGTGGGGGGGTTCCGGTAACCCTCCGGCACTCCGGTTTTCTCCGAAATCACCCGGAACACTTCCGGTGTCCAAATATAGTCGTCCAATATATCAATCTTTATGTCTCGACCATTTCAAGACTCCTCGTCATGTCCGTGATCACATCCGGGACTCCGAACAAACTTCGGTACATCAAAACTTATAAACTCATAATAAAACTATCATCGTAACTTTAAGCGTGCGGACCCTACGGGTTCGAGAACTATGTAGACATGACCTAGAACTATTCTCAGTCAATAACCAATAGCGGAACCTGGATGCCCATATTGGTTCCTACATATTCTACAAAGATCTTTATCGGTCAAACCGCATAACAACATACGTTGTTCCCTTTGTCATCGGTATGTTACTTGCCCGAGATTCGATCGTCGGTATCTAATACCTAGTTCAATCTCGTTACTGGCAAGTCTCTTTACTCGTTACATAATACATCATCTCGTAACTAACTCATTAGCTACATTGCTTGCAAGGCTTATAGCGATGTGCATTACCGAGAGGGCCCAGAGATACCTCTCCGACAATCAGAGTGACAAAACCTAATCTTGAAATACGCCAACCCAACAGGTACCTTCGGAGACACCTGTAGTACTCCTTTATAATCACCCAGTTACGTTGTGACGTTTGGTAGTACCCAAAGTGTTCCTCCGGTAAACGGGAGTTGCATAATCTCATAGTTACAGGAACATGTATAAGTCATGAAGAAAGCAATAGCAATATACTAAACGATCAAGTGCTAGGCTAACGGAATGGGTCATGTCAATCACGTCATTCTCCTAATGATGTGATCCCGTTAATCAAATGACAACACATGTCTATGGTTAGGAAACATAACCATCTTTGATTAATGAGCTAGTCAAGTAGAGACATACTAGTGACTATATGTTTGTCTATGTATTCACACATGTATCATGTTTCCGGTTAATACAATTCTAGCATGAATAATAAACATTTATCATGATATGAGGAAATAAATAATAACTTTATTATTGCCTCTAGGGCATATTTCCTTCAGTCTCCCACTTGCACTAGAGTCAATAATCTAGATTACATAGTAATGATTCTAACACCCATGGAGTCTTGGTGCTGATCATGTTTTGCTCGTGAGAGAGGCTTAGTCAACGGGTCTGCAATATTAAGATCCGTATGTATCTTGCAAATCTCTATGTCTCCCACTTGGACTAGGTCCCAGATGGAATTGAAGCGTCTCTTGATGTGTTTGGTCCTCTTGTGAAATCTGGATTCCTTTGCCAAGGCAATTGCACCAGTATTGTCACAGAAGATCTTCATTGGTCCCGATGCACTAGGTATGACACCTAGATCGGTAATGAACTCCTTCATCCAGACTCCTTCATTTGCTGCTTCCGAAGCAGCTATGTACTCCGCTTCACATGTAGATCCCGCCATGATGCTTTGTTTAGAACTGCACCAACTTACAGCTCCACCGTTTAATAAAAACACGTATCCGGTTTGCGATTTAGAATCGTCCGGATCAGTGTCAAAGCTTGCATCAACGTAACAATTTACGACTAGCTCTTTGTCACCTCCATATACGAGAAACATATCCTTAGTCCTTTTCAGGTATTTCAGGATGTTCTTGACCGCTGTCCAGTGATCCACTTCTGGATTACTTTGGTACCTTCCTGCCAAGCTTATTGCTAAGCATACATCAGGTCTGGTACACAGCATTGCATACATGATAGAGCCTATGGCTGAAGCATAGGGAACATCTTTCATTTTCTCTCTATCTTCTGCAGTAGTCGGGCATTGAGTTTGACTCAACTTCACACCTTCTAACACGGGCAAGAACCCTTTCTTTGCCTGATCCATTTTGAAATTTTTCAAAATTTTATCAAGGTATGTGCTTTGTGAAAGTCCTATTAAGCGTCTTGATCTATCTCTATAAATCTTGATGCCTAATATGTAAGCAGCTTCACCGAGGTCTTTCATTGAAAAACTTTTATTCAAGTATCCTTTTATGCTATCCAGAAATTCTATATCATTTCCAATTAATAATATGTCATCTACATATAATATTAGAAATGCTACAAAGCTCCCACTCACTTTCTTGTAAATACAGGATTCTCCAAAAGTCTGTATAAAACCATATGCTTTGATCACACTATCAAAGCGTTTATTCCAACTCCGAGATGCTTGCACCAGTCCATAAATGGATCGCTGGAGTTTGCACACTTTGTTAGCACTTTTTGGATCAACAAAACCTTCTGGCTGCATCATATACAACTCTTCTTCCAGAAATCCATTCAAGAATGCAGTTTTAACATCCATTTGCCAAATTTCATAATCATGAAATGTAGCAATAGCTAACATTATTCGGACAGACTTAAGCATCGCTACAGGTGAGAAAGTCTCATCGTAGTCAACCCCTTGAACTTGTCGAAAACCTTTTGCAACAAGTCGAGCTTTATAGAAAATTACATTACCATCAGCGTCAGTCTTCTTCTTAAAGATCCATTTATTCTCAATGGCTTGCCGATCATCGGGCAAGTCAACCAAAGTCCATACTTTGTTTTCATACATGGATCCCATCTCAGATTTCATGGCTTCTAGCCATTTTGCGGAATCTGGGCTCATCATCGCTTCCTCATAGTTCGTAGGTTCGTCATGGTCAAGTAACATGACTTCCAGAATAGGATTACCGTACCACTCTGGTGCGGATCTTACTCTGGTAGACCTTCGAAGTTCAGTAGAAACTTGATCTGAAGTTTCATGATCAATATCATTAGCTTCCTCACTAATTGGTGTAGGTGTCACAGGAACCGGTTTCTGTGATGAACTACTTTCCAATAAGGGAGCAGGTATAGTTACCTCATCAAGTTCTACTTTCCTCCCACTCACTTCTTTCGAGAGAAACTCATTCTCTAGAAAGGATCCATTTTTAGCAACGAATGTCTTGCCTTCGGATCTGTGATAGAAGGTATACCCAACTGTCTCTTTCGGGTATCCTATGAAGACACATTTCTCCGATTTAGGTTCGAGCTTATCTGGTTGAAGTTTCTTCACATAAGCATTGCAGCCCCAAACTTTAAGAAACGACAACTTTGGTTTCTTGCCAAACCACAGTTCATAAGGTGTCGTCTCAACGGATTTTGATGGTGCCCTATTTAACGTGAATGCGGCCGTCTCTAAAGCATAAGCCCAGAATGATAGTGGTAAATCAGTAAGAGACATCATAGATCGCACCATATCTAGTAATGTACGATTACGACGTTCGGACACACCATTTCGTTGTGGTGTTCCGGGTGGCGTGAGTTGCGAAACTATTCCGCATTGTTTCAAATGTAAACCAAACTCGTAACTCAAATATTCTCCTCCACGATCAGATTGTAGGAATTTTATTTTCTTGTTACGATGATTTTCTACTTCACTCTGAAATTCTTTGAACTTTTCAAATGTTTCAGACTTGTGTTTCATTAAGTAGATATACCCATATCTGCTTAAATCATCTGTGAAGGTGAGAAAATAACAATATCCGCCACGAGCTTCAACATTCATCGGACCACATACATCTGTATGTATGATTTCCAATAAATCTGTTGCTCTCTCCATAGTACCGGAGAACGGTGTTTTAGTCATCTTGCCCATGAGGCACGGTTCGCAAGTACCAAGTGATTCATAATCAAGTGATTCCAAAAGTCCATCAGTATGGAGTTTCTTCATGCGTTTTACACCGATATGACCTAAACGACAGTGCCACAAATAAGTTGCACTATCAGTATTAACTCTGCATCTTTTGGCTTCGACATTATGAATATGTGTATTACTACTATCGAGATTCAAAAAAAAATAGACCACTCTTCAAGGGTGCATGACCATAAAAGATATTACTCATATAAATAGAACAACCATTATTCTCTGATTTAAATGAATAACCGTCTCGCATCAAACAAGATCCAGATATAATGTTCATGCTCAACGCTGGCACCAAATAACAGGTCTAAAACTAACCCCAAAGGTAGATGTAGAGGTAGCGTGCCGACTGTGATCACATCGACTTTGGAACCATTTCCCACGCGCATCGTCACCTCATCCTTGGCCAGTGCTCGCTTATTCTGTAGTCCCTGTTTCGAGTTGCAAATATTAGCAACAGAACCAGTATCAAATATCCAGGTGCTACTGCGAGCTCTAGTAAGGTACACATCAATAACATGTATATCACATATACCTTTGTTCACCTTGCCATCCTTCTTATCCGCCAAATACTTGGGGCAGTTCCGCTTCCAGTGTCCAGTCTGCTTGCAGTAGAAGCACTCAGTTTCAAGCTTAGGTCCAGACTTGGGTTTCTTCTCTTGAGCAGCAACTTGCTTGCTGTTCTTCTTGAAGTTCCCCTTCTTCTTCCCTTTGCCCTTTTTCTTGAAACTAGTGGTCTTGTTAACCATCAACACTTGATGCTCCTTCTTGATTTCCACTTCCGCAGCTTTTAGCATTGCGAAGAGCTCGGGAATTGTCTTGTTCATCCCTTGCATATTATAGTTCATCACGAAGCTCTTGTAGCTTGGTGGCAGTGATTGGAGAATTCTGTCAATGACACTATCATCAGGAAGATTAACTCACAGTTGAATCAAGTGATTATTATACCCAGACATTTTGAGTATGTGTTCACTGACAGAACTATTCTCCTCCATCTTGCAGCTATAGAACTTATTGGAGACTTCATATCTCTCAATCCGGGCATTTGCTTGAAATATTAACTTCAACTCCTGGAACATCTCATATGCTCCATGACGTTCAAAATGTCGTTGAAGACCCGGTTCTAAGCCGTAAAGCATGGCACACTGAACTATTGAGTAGTCATCAGCTTTGCTCTGCCAGACGTTCTTAACGTCGTCAGTTGCATCAGCAGCAGGCCTGGCACCCGGCGGTGCTTCCAGGACGTAATTCTTCTATGCAGCAATGAGGATAATCCTCAAGTTACGGAGCCAGTCCGTGTAATTGCTACCATCATCTTTCAACTTTGCTTTCTCAAGGAACGCATTAAAATTCAACGGAACAACAGCACGAGCCATCTATCTACAATCAAACATAGACAAGCAAAATACTATCAGGTACTAAGTTCATGATAAATTTAAGTTCAATTAATCATATTACTTAAGAACTCCCACTTAGACATACATATCTCTAGTCATCTAAGTGATCACGTGATCCAAATCAACTAAACCATAACCGATCATCACGTGAGATGGAGTAGTTTTCAATGGTGAACATCATTATGTTGATCATATCTACTATATGATTCACACTCGACCTTTCGGTCTCTGTGTTCCGAGGCCATATCTGCATATGCTAGGCTCGTCAAGTTTAACCTGAGTATTCTGCGTGTGCAAAAACTGGCTTGCACCCATTGTAGATGGACGTTGAGCTTATCACACCCGATCATCACGTGGTGTCTGGGCACGACGAACTTTGGCAACGGTGCATACTCAGGGAGAACACTTCTTGATAATTTAAGTGAGAGATCATCTTAAAATGCTACCGTCAATCAAAGCAAGATAAGATGCATAAAGGATAAACATCACATGCAATCAATATAAGTGATATGATATGGACATCATCATCTTGTGCTTGTGATCTCCATCTCCGAAGCACCGTCGTGATCACCATCGTCACCGGCGCGACACCTTGATCTTCATCGTAGCATCGTTGTCGTTTACGCCAGCTATTGCTTCTACGACTATCTCTACCGCTTAGTGATAAAGTAAAGCAATTACAGGGCGTTTGCATTTCATACAATAAAGCGACAACCATATGGCTCCTGCCAGTTGCCGATAACTTCGGTTACAATACATGATCATCTCATACAATAAAATATAGCATCACGTCTTGACCATATCACATCACAACATGCCCTGCAAAAACAAGTTAGACGTCCTCTACTTTGTTGTTGCAAATTTTACGTGGCTGCTATGGGCTGAGCAAGAACCGTTCTTACCTACGCATCAAAACCACAACGATAGTTCGTCAAGTTAGTGTTGTTTTAACCTTCGCAAGGACCGGGCATAGCCACACTCGGTTCAACTAAAGTGAGAGAGACAGACACCCGCCAGCCACCTTTAAGCACGAGTGCTCGTAATGGTGAAACCAGTCTCGCATAAGCGTACGCGTAATGTCGGTCCGGGCCGCTTCATCTCACAATGCCGCTGAACCAAAGTATGACATGCTGGTAAGTAGTATGACTTATATTGCCCACAACTCACTTGTGTTCTACTCGTGCATATGACATCTACGCATAAAACCTGGCTCGGATGCCACTGTTGGGGAACGTAGTAATTTCAAAAAAATTCCTACGCACACGCAAGATCATGGTGATGGCATAGCAACGAGAGGCAAGAGTGTTGTCCACGTACCCTCGTAGTCCGTAAGCGGAAGCGTTAGCACAACGCGGTTGATGTAGTCGTACGTCTTCACGATCCGACCGATCCAAGTACCGAACGTACGGCACCTCCGAGTTCAGCACACGTTCAGCTCGATGACGATCCCCGGGCTCCGATCCAGCAAAGCTTGGGGGATGAGTTCCGTCAGCACGACGGCGTGGTGACGATGATGATGTTCTACCGGCGCAGGGCTTCGCCTAAACTCCGCGACGATATGACCGAGGTGGAATATGGTGGAGGGGGCACCGCACACGGCTAAGGAACGATCCGTAGATCAACTTGTGTGTCTATGGGGTGCCCCCGCCCCCGTATATAAAGGAGGGAGGGGGGAGGCCGGCCGGCCCTTGTGGGCGCGCCAAGGAGGAGGAGTCCTCCTCCTAGTAGGAGTAGGACTCCTCCTTTCCTACTCCTACTAGGAGGGGAAAGGAAGGGGGAGAGGG
>NC_041387.1:56753695-56756740 GCF_002162155.2 Triticum dicoccoides | reverse complement strand
CTCCGGCACTCCGGTTTTCTCCGAAATCACCTGGAACACTTCCGGTGTCCGAATATAGTCGTCCAATATATCAATCTTTATGTCTCGACCATTTCAAGACTCCTCGTCATGTCCGTGATCACATCCGGGACTCTGAACAAACTTCGGTACATCAAAACTTATAAACTCATAATAAAACTATCATCGTAACTTTAAGCGTGCGGACCCTACGGGTTCGAGAACTATGTAGACATGACCTAGAACTATTCTCGGTCAATAACCAATAGCGGAACCTGGATGACCATATTGGTTCCTACATATTCTACGAAGATCTTTATCGGTCAAACCGCATAACAACATACGTTGTTCCCTTTGTCATCAGTATGTTACTTGCCCGAGATTCGATCGTCGGTATCTAATACCTAGTTCAATCTCGTTACCGGCAAGTCTCTTTACTCGTTACGTAATACATCATCTCGTAACTAACTCATTAGCTACATTGCTTGCAAGGCTTATAGTGATGTGCATTACCGAGAGGGCCCAGAGATACCTCTCCGACAATCGGAGTGACAAAACCTAATCTTGAAATACGCCAACCCAACATGTACCTTCGGAGACACCTGTAGTACTCCTTTATAATCACCCAGTTACGTTGTGACGTTTGGTAGTACCCAAAGTGTTCCTCCGGTAAACGGGAGTTGCATAATCTCATAGTTACAGGAACATGTATAAGTCATGAAGAAAGCAATAGCAATATACTAAACGATCAAGTGCTAGGCTAACGGAATGGGTCATGTCAATCACATCATTCTCCTAATGATGTGATCCCGTTAATCAAATGACAACACATGTCTATGGTTAGGAAACATAACCATCTTTGATTAATGAGCTAGTCAAGTAGAGGCATACTAGTGACTATATGTTTGTCTATGTATTCACACATGTATCATGTTTCCGGTTAATACAATTCTAGCATGAATAATAAACATTTATCATGATATGAGGAAATAAATAATAACTTTATTATTGCCTCTAGGGCATATTTCCTTCACGTCGTCCCCTCCACACCCCCCCCACGGCTGACACGGGCGGCGGCGCGACCACCCCCTCCTCTCCTCCTCCCCGCCCTTCCCCGTCCCCACTGCTGGCCGCAGCTGCCGGGGCAAAGTCCCTTGCGGTGGCTGGTGGTGGGGCCCCTCTATCCACCGCTAATGGGTGGCTGGTGCGGGGCAGCCTGTCGGTGGCGTCGGGCGTGCATGGGGCTCGGCGGTGGCTCCCAGTGGCGGCGTTGTGGGCGACGGCGGCTACGTGCCCATGGTGGCGGCGGTGGTTCAGATCCGGCTACGGGCTACAGCGGGTGGGTTCCGGTGGACCCCTTCTCTACGGGCTACGACTCGGCATCCCACTCCTCTCGGTCGGGGGGCGGAGGTGGGCTGGAGCTGGTGGAAGTGGGGCCATGCCTGCCAAATTTAACGTGACTTTTCCGGTAGGCGGCGCGGGTTGGGAAGCGGCCGGGCGTGGTTGTTGCTCTGGCCGTGGGAGGCGGCGCGCGCGGGGAGGTCCAGGGGTGGTGGCCTCCCAGTGGCGCGGCGGCTACACGGTGGGCGGTGGCTCTGCCCACGGCGGTGGGCGGCTTCTCCGGCGTCGCCTCGTCTGCGGTCGGGCCGTTTCGACCTTCGCTTCATCTCCTCGTCATCTAGGCTCTACTTGCATCGAAGGGCTGGCCCGCTCCCAGCTGCGGTCCATTGCTCGTCTTACACCTGGTGCTGCAGGACCGACCTCGTCTCGCGCCCGACAGCAGAATCGAGCTCATATCGCGCCCAGAGCTACAGAACGGGGCAATGGTGGCTAGTTTTGACCGACCTATTTGGTCTCGGTGCTGGGGGTCGGTCATGGGTGCGAAAGGACGTGCCTTTCCACTCGTCTCTTTGGTTGGGGTAGCAACGGGTCTCGATTGAGGTGTTGTCTTGGTCTTGGATGCCGGGGCGGCGACCTTGGTGATGGTAGCGCGGTGCTCATGGGCAGAGCCCGTGGCTTGATGATGGTAGAGCGGTGCTCATGGGCAGACCCCATGGCTTGGTGCTGCCCGGCGGTCGTGTTGGCGGTGTGGTGGCCGGGATGTAGTGTTCGGTGGCGGTGAGTGTTGGCCGGGGTGAAAACATGTTCTATCCTCGGATGGACCGATAGCGGCGAAGCTTGTTCCCTTCTTGAAGGCGTCGTTTGCGACTCTCATTGCCCGTTGTGTTGCTCCATAGGAAACTCTGACCCTCGGGTCGGGTAATGGCGACGCTCCGGTGTCGTATCCTTCCTGAAGGCGCCGCCTTGGAGTCCACGGTTCGCCGTATGCGGCTTCATCTCTTTGTAGATAGGGGTGAAGTTATTGCGATCCGCGCCTATGTATCCTGCCTTGTGTGTGTGTGCATGTGTTATGGCGACATGCATTTGTACCATTGTGTTGATGATCGTTGCTTTACATGTAAAGCGGGGCGAAAGCCTTTTTCGGTAAGATTCATGGGTCTTCAAAGCAACGCCCCAAAGGGAAAAAACACCATAGGAACAACGCCGTCACCTGAACCAACCGAGTCTAAGCTTTCGACCAAAAAAGGAAATACACTACTAGAAAAAGGGCTATAGATGGAATGGGCACTAATGGCGCACCTGTCATGTGGTACGCCACTACTATATAGCAGTGGTGCACCATGTGCAGGTGCGCCATTAGTGTGGAAGACACTAATGGCGCACCAGGCACACGGTGCGCCACTAGTAAAAAAAATTCTTATTTTCCGAAGATACTAATGGCGCATCATGGCAAGGTGCGCCATTACTAGTGCTAACTAGTAATGGCGCACCGGCCACATAGTGCGCCACTACTGTTGTTTTTTTAATTCTTTTTTTTGCAAAACTCCCTCCCTCGCCAGATTCCCCAACCGTACGCCACCGCCCCCTCCATCCGTCGCAGCCGCCCACGCGCCCCCGCTACCGCCCTCTCCCCTTCCTCCCCCTCGAGCGCCGCCGCCCCCTCCGTCCGCCGCAGCCGCCCACGCGCCCCCGCCGCCTCCCTCTCCC